>NC_068981.1:90773794-90794176 GCF_001194135.2 Octopus bimaculoides
AGTAACACAATCTGCATTACGTCCTCACGTTGTTGTTTTTTGTTGTTGTTTTTTTGTCTTTTTCTTTTTTGAATATATATATATATATATATATATATATATGCATACCCCCAACCCCCTCCCCTCCTAATTCTACAGCCTTGGCCTTCAAGCAGGCTATCCACATGCTAGAAATAACAGCCAAATCTCACAAAACTGCGATAACATAATGAAGGAAATATGTAATCAATCTACTCACCTTTCTGCAAAGATTTCTTTCAGAGTAATTTCCCGCAGTAATATGACAAAGTAATACTCAAGAAATTAGTGGGGTTTTTTTAAAAACTCTTTTCAAAATTTTTTTTTTTTCAGTCTGTGCATGCATAATGTGTGTATGTATTTGACACTCCATTGGTTACAACAATGTGTGTTCCAGTTGATCCAATCAACGAAGCAGCCTACTGATTAAATTAACTTGTAAATGACTCCACAGACACGCGTACCCTTAACATAGTTCTTTGGGAGATTCTGCATGACATAGAATGTGACAAGGCTTGCTCTTTGAATTACAGGTACAACTCATTTTTGCCAGCTGAGTGGACTGGAGCCAAGTGAAATAAAGTGTCTTGCTCAAGGACGCAATGCACTGCTGGGAATTGAACTCCTGATCTTATGATTGTGAACTGAATATCCTAACTACTCACATACATATGCATACACATAACACACATATTACATAATGTACACATGTATACATTTGTGCATGCATATGTAAATATGATTATATATTTAATGCATTGTTCTATATGTACATGCATGTACATACATGCATATACATTTTTTACTTTATTCTGCTTAAATTTTTATCCTATTAAACTCTGTATTGGTTTAACATTTTCACTGCTTTTATTTTGTACTAGATGGCTGGTGAGGATGCTCTACTTTCCCGAGATAAAGTGAAAGTTAGTGGTGTTGTGGAAGCAGCCATTGTAAGCATTGTTCCTATCCGGAAACAAAAGGATTTCCTTGCGAACTACACTTGTTGTCCACCACCAATTTTTATGCTTCTTGTCACCCTGGCTGAGGTAAGTTGATTAATAACAAAATCATCAAGCAGTAACAATGATTATTATCTATGAATTAAATAATGTAGTTTAAAGGGGTAAAGGGTAAAGAGCCCCTTTGGTTATGAATGACCATGGGATTGCAACTAGAAAGTTCCCCTCTGAAGCACAAGTCTAAGCAAGGTTGTTTGTGGAAGACCATCAGTTGCCCATGCATACCAGCCTCCCCTCTCCATGCCACCAGTGTTATCCAAGGGAAAGGTAAAGGCTGATACAGCTTGGCACCAGTGATGTCACAACTCATTTCTACATCTGAGTGAACTGGAGCAACATGAAATAAAGTGTCTTCCTCAAGAACACAACACACAGCTCAGTCAGGAATTTGAACTCACAGGGATTGATTGTGAGCACTATGCTCTAACCACTGAGCCATGCTATACAATGTAAGTGTGTGTGTTATGAATCTCTTTAGTTTGCTGTTGAGAGCTTTTATGCTCTAATAAGTTTATAAACATTCTTGAGAATGTGAACTTATCATTCTTTTATTTTTTTTGAATATCTTGAAGTAGACACATAAAGCTACAAATAATAGCTTGTAAACATTGTTACAAAAACCTTTTTCTAAAGAAAATGTCAAAGGTTGTCATGTCTACAGGTGATGTGGGCTGTATGACTTTTCCTATCCAAAAGGGTTTTTCAACCCAATATTTACATACCATTATTTATAGCATTATGTGTTCACTTTGAAATATTCCCCACCAAATGCTAGGGGGTGCTAAAAAGTCCCTGGCTTTAAGGGTATTGTGAAAGGCCTGATTGGAGGCCCAACCTTACAAATTCTTTTATAGGGTTTAAAAACCTGAATGACTGCTGCAATAAGTGTGTGAATCTGAGAGGAGGATATGTTGAATAAAATCATTATTAATTGATCCTCCTATATTTGCTTTCACCCAAAGCCAGGAACTTTACAGCATCCACCTCACACACACACACACACACACACACATTTTATTTCAAAGTTTTGGGATGTATGTAGGTCAAGGTATTGTGATTATCAGGTGATCTAATTAATCATTTGACTTTGTCAGATCAGAGATATCCAATTATCCAAAGATGATCAATTCTATCAATATTACTACTACTCAATAATTGCTTTCTATGCTTGTCTGTTAACCATAGCTTTTAATTGAAAAATTTTAAACAACTCTGTAGAGTTGTGTATCTGTAAAATAAATATAATTTCATAAGTTACTATTTTTTCGTCCTTGCATAACTTGTATTTTTCTTACTGGAGCAGATGTTTTTACAACTGGATGCTCTTTCCACTCTTAAACATCCAACTGTTAAATCAGAGCAGACTGTTTTTTTGTAGGTCAGACAAGCAATAGCAGGCAGTTATGTGCTTTGATCAGGTGCTAAATATAAATAGCATAATGGCTTACTAAAGTCACTGAAGACTCTTAAAATTTAAGATAATCTGCTGACAAATAAAAATTGGGTAACTACAGCACAAAACATTTGACAAATGCTTTATTTGATCTGCTAATTGAATTTACTAAAACTAAAGACTGCTGATCAAATATTTTTTTTTTAATTTTTATTTTGTTATTGTTGTCATTGGTATGTTTGAGGAGAGCTGACTGAGAAAGTGTGGGTAGATAATCAATGGCAACAGCAGTAACTGCAACGCTAACTGCAACAAGACCTTCAGTCTCATCAATTACATTTGAACACCAACTACTTCAACCTTACTTGAATTCTCGAATGTTAAAAGTATTGATTTCATAAGTCTCAGAGGAACATGTGAAGGTCAATGACACTCCCCCTTTTCTCCTGATACAAAAAATAAAAATAGAATGAAGCAAAATTAAATCCATTAATTCATTGTCTTAGCTATTTTTCCAAGCTGAATAAAATGATAATTGTATTAAGACAACTAGATTATGATGATTGATTGGTTTCATGTTTATTTAGCTTGATTTTCTTATCACTTTTACCGATTAACATTCATTTCTTTAACTCTTTTCTTATATTTCTGTTAAGAAATACAGACTTTGTTTCAGTTAATTTTGATAATAATCAAGAATTTAGTAAAATAACTTCGTTATTATTTAGCTGGCATTTAGAATATAAATTAGCATAAAAATTTGATAGGTTTTAATGCACACCACTTTAGAATAGGAAGTTTTTATTAGAACGGTTCCTGTTCCTGTGAACCAGAGGTTCTCAAACCTTTTGGGCCACTGCTGCCCTCATGTCCACATAATACCCTCAGTGTCCCCACCCCTATTTTTATGTATAAATAAATATTTTATATTTTACTAATTTATATATATTATGAATCATTTAATATTTAATATAATATATCTGAAGAAGGAATTGTATTTCTGAAATATCTTCGGACTATATATAACTAAATTACAACAGGTATATAGTTCATTTTTTGTATTATAGTGCATTGTTGTACCATTCTAAACTTTTTATTCTTTATAATATTATATAATTTGTATACAATACTATTATAATATTATAATAAATTCATAATGTCCCCCAATTCACTACTTTCCTCCCAATGGTTCCTTTTTCTCTACTGCCTCCCATCGCTCCCTTAGGAACCAGCGCCCACCTAAACCATCTCAATGCCCACCGGGCATTACCTATGCTGTAAACTAACAAACTTAATACTACCAATAATTAATCTTACTTGATTTCATCCGACAAATTTTGTGGGAGAATGAGAATATATATGCAAATATTGAGTTTTATGTGCCTGAGAAACATCTTGTTTTGAGACTGTACATTGAAAATGAAGTAATTTCATGATTGAAGGGCTATTTTAATGATCTAAAAAACTTGGACAATTTCTTCTCTGAAAAATCGTTGAAATTAGATCCAATGACTGTCACACTATAATTAAAAAGTGACCAAATCAATAAAAAGTGGCCAAAATCAATAAAAAATAGCTTAACTATCATAGAGTTCTATAAATTTGTAAGATGTATTTCCATCATTATCATCATCATAATTGCTTACTGTCCATTTTCCATGCTGGCATAGGTCAGACAGCTTGACAGAAGCTGGCAAGTCAGAAGACTGTGTCAAGCTCCACTGACTGCTTTGGCATGGTTTGTATGGCTGGATACCCTTCCCAATGCCAAACACTTCACAGAATGTACTGCATGCTTTTTATGTGGCACCAGCAGCATTGAGGTCACCAGGTAACATGCAAGGCAATGACTCTTCAATTGAAAGGTGAGTGGGATTGAGAGGACTTAGTACCAGGTGATGAGAAGTAAGACTATGGAGAGGGGGACAGAAATAAGAGTCTTGCTGTGTAGGTAATACCTCAGTTGGATAGAGAGAGAGAGAGAGAGCAGACAGTGAAAATGTAATGAGGATGTACACCCAAAGTACAGAGAGGTGTATATAGTGAAGTGAACCAGGGGTTGGATAAGATGAGTGGGTGGGTGGGTAAGTTCACAAGTCTGCAAAAGGAGAGTGGGAGATGGAGGGGAGGGGAATGTAGTGAATGGGCAGAGTCATTTGGAAGATATGTTATGGGAAAGCGATATGACAAGGCCAGAGTATGCAGGTGGCTTTGCAAGGTGGGTTCACAAAGTAGGAAGTTTGCAAGGTGGGTTCACAAAGTAGGAAGTTTATTGATGGCAAAGTGTGTCTTATGTAATTTTATCATAAGCGTAATCTTATAATAAATGAACTCTAGACACTAGGCCAGCAATTTTATGGGAGTAGATTATATCAAACTCACTGCTCAAATAATACTTTATTTTATCAACATGAAGATGATGAAAAGCAAAGCTGACATTGGTACAATTTGAACTCAAAATGTAAAGCTGGAAAAAATGCTTCTAAGAATAATGTCTGGTGTGCTAATGATTCTGCCAGCTTGCTGCCTTGATGATGATGATGATGATAATAATAATAATAATAATAATAATAATAATAATAATAATAATAATAATAATAATAATAATAATAATAATAATAATAATAATAATAATAATAATGGAAAATATAGGAGAATGATTTAATCGTTGAAGTCTATTATTTTACCTCATTTCAACCCCTACTCCTGTCTTTGATAGCTTTAAACATTTTTTATTTTTTTGTTAACAAGACATGAACCTCCTTCTTAATAAATATTCAGTAAAAACTGCTAGACTTATAACTCACTGTTTAGCTTTGTTGAAGTTAGAAATACTTATTGTTTCTATTGGTTTCTGTTTACAAAATCTTCTCACAAGACTTTGGTCAGCCTGGGGCTATGGTAGACTACAGTTGCATAAGGTGCTGCACAGTATATAGAAGTAAATGTAGTGTCTATATCAGGTTTGAACTTGCATACTTTCAACAAGTTGTCCAATATCTTATCCACTTGGCTTTAAATATTCATTTTTATCAATTTTCAATGCTAAAAAAAGAAAAGAGAAAAAAAGCAACAGCTCTATAAATTATTCCATATTTTCAAGTCTTGTGTATCCTAGTCTTTAGAATAGGTGCAGCATATCGCTGCATGTCATAAGAAGTGACTAAAAGCATTAGAAAGAGCAGGCTGCCATAAAGTACCTCTGTAAATAGTTCCTTCCTGCCCATGCCAGCATGATCAGCAGATAAGACCTTGTTTGTGCTGTTGTCACGTAAAAAGCACTCAGTCCACTCTACGGAGTGGTTGGTGTTTGGAAAGGGTCCAGCTGTAAAAGCCGTGCCATAACAGACACTGAAGCCTGGTGCAGTCTTCTACCTAACCAGCTCCTATCAAACCGTCCAACCCATGCCAGCATGGAAAACAGATATTAAATGATGATGATGATTAAGGTTTAGTTTTGCTTCATTATATCAATTTTATTTTATTTTTGTTTATTTTTGCAGATTGGTGTATTTGTTTATTACGTTCTTGAGCTGAAAAAAAAAGATATTGAAGTTACATGGAGTACAGGTGTCCCTATTTGCAGTCCTTTGATATATAGTCCTTACGATAGAAAAGAAGCATGGCGTTTTGTTTCATACATGTTCATTCACCAAGGGTAAGAATAACTTGATCATAAAGTGATAAAAATATAGGTCTTGAAATGAATGTGTATTAATTAAAGCTTGAGCTAAATTTACAGAATTTATTTTCATATAATATTTCTCCTTTTTTGAGTCTTCATTACAAATCGGTGCATATATCAAAAGAAGCCCTGAAATATGGAGTTAATAGTCTGTAAGTTTCAAAGACAGAGCTCTAGGCATGTTGAATATTATTACAAATTTTACAATTTTAGGCTAAATTTCTAAGTATTCATTTCGGTTTAATGATTATTAGAAATTTTAATAATATTGTACAATTATACTATCTTAAATAGCCAACCATAATTGAAAAAGATAACATTTACAACACCCGTGATTGTTTATTCACTGTTTTCCTATATTGATGGTGACAGTTTGTCGAGGCAAGTGACTCTTTATGAGTACATGACATTGGCAATACCCAATGAAGCAGAAATGCATTCAACATTCTCACCAGCCACTTCTAGGATGATTTGCGTCTGCCTCTGATATATATTGTTTTTTAAACACAGCATGTCCATATGAGAAACTATCTCTGAATGAATACTACAGTAAATTTGCCTTTTACAAAATATTTACATGAAGCATGGATACATAGCTGGCTAAATTAAAATTAATTTAAACATAGTTCAAGTTGAGGAAGTAGAAAGAGGAAGAAAGCACAATTTGTTTCTTCAGATTAAAGACAGGGTTCAAATACTTACAGCAAAGGATACTCTGCTAAAGGCAAACTAAGGAAAGATGGTAGAGTTAAACAGAGTAACGGATTAAGTCTTCCACCCAAAAAGCCTGTAGTCTATCAAACAAGTTTCTCTTCCAATTCTGTTTCACTCAGTTTCATTCACAAGGCTTTGGTGCTTGGGTCAGCCCCAAGTTATGGTTAGTACACACTTGTCCAAGGTGCCATGCATCAGGGTTTAATATTGAGCCATGTGACCGTAAAGCAAACTGTTTAACTACAGAGCTGTCTACACTGATGTCTTAACCAGATGAGCCATGGATGGTATTGTTATAATTTAGGCATGAAAATAGAAACATAAACAAAATCTTTCATGCTGGATTATGGTGATTGATTACAATTAGTGGTATGCAATCGCATTTGACTTACCTCAATACTGGGGCCTACAACTCATCTCCAATGCATGCTATCTGAAGAGCATAAGAGTTGGTAACATAATCTCCCTGGAAGATAATACTACAGGAAATTCCAACATGGTAATTATAAATGCACTACTCTTAAAGGATGTCTTTACTAATAGCATTTTTGTAAGCAATTCTGTGGTCACTTGAGAGTTTGTATTAATAGTCCTCAACTACAGAAATGTTGTTCTAAATGAAATAATACAGTTTTAAGAAACTGATATGACTAAATTATTGAAACAAATAGTCTGAATGATTTCCTGTTAATTAGGAGTGGCTTTAAAAAGACCAGTAAATGATGACATCTTGTAAACAACTGTGTATTTTCACAGTAATTTAGTTAGTTTAGTGCTGTAACAATTCTCATGCTAGACCACCTTCTTGAATCATTTTTATTATAGATACAAATCCATTAATTTAGAGTTGAGCCTGTTGATTACATTGAACTTAGTACTTGACTTATACTTTATTTTATCAACCTTGGGAAGATGAAAGGCAAATTTGACCTTAGGAAGATTTGAACTGAAGAAAATTAAAGAACTGGAACAAATACTGTAAAGTATTTTGCCCCATGCTCTAATATCAATATTCCTTCTGAAGCCAATGGGATTTGGGTCCAAAGCTGCTACTTCTACATAGTTGCTGCACCTGCTTAGAATAACAGCCAAATCTCCATCAGTTAACATCTTCAATTTAGAAATATTTCATGCTTATTTGTGGTGACTGTTTGCAATCAATATATTCAGTTTCTTTTGGTCTGTTCTAACTCTGGTCCTTCATCTTCCGACTTAAAAAATAAAACTCATTAATGCCATCCCAAATTAAAAATGCGATCACATAAAAGACAAATTTGACTTTGGTAGGAATATAAAGAGTTGGAAGAAATACTGCAAAGCATTTTGATTGACACTCTTGACTGAAATCACATTCCTACCAGAGGGATTTAAGTCAGAGCTGCTCCCTCTAGAATGTTTTTTTTTTACCTACTGGAAATTACAGGGTGTGGTCTTAGAGACACTGTCTGAAAAATGTTGGGATTGTTATGGTTGATACATCTTAGAACATAGGTCTGCTGAATCAAAGTTGGTTTAGGAGTTAAATAACAACACTTGTT
Source organism: Octopus bimaculoides (assembly GCF_001194135.2). Classification (NCBI taxonomy): domain Eukaryota; kingdom Metazoa; phylum Mollusca; class Cephalopoda; order Octopoda; family Octopodidae; genus Octopus; species Octopus bimaculoides. The sequence goes on from NC_068981.1 coordinate 90,782,162, forward strand.
AGGTATATAGTACCAACTTTTCTTGCTTATAGCCATGCCTCCATATAATACTTGTTTATACTTACTAAGTATTCAGACTTTCTCTGTTTCTTACAGAAACAAAGATTACTTTTCACACCTACACACTTAAAAAAACAAAAATAATTTAATATGTTTCTGAAAAAATATCCTTTTTAGGTATTTGATTCTGAAATAAAAGTCCATCCATCCATCCATTTTTGCTGCCCATTATTCCTGGGAGGGTCTGAGTCCTCAGGCACAACCTCTATAGGGTCCTATTAGAGCAACTATCATTATACTTTCCTGCTGGATTTCCAAACATGACCAACTTAAACTCTGGATATTATCTGACCTCCTTTGTTTACCCCTTTGTTTACTTCCTTTATTTACCCCTAGGTGTCCTGCCAGTTTTGCAAAAGAGTTACATATCAAATATCTTTAATATTATTTTAAAAAATACCTATGATATTTTCAGGATCACTAACTGAGAGCAGGCTCCACAATAGTGCCTGCCAAGATATTTGCCTCATACATGATTTGAACTGTTGTCAAACTAGGTGAAATGAATAACAAACATAGACATGATGTTGTTGGAGTTATGCTAGAGATGGAACCGAACCAATAAGTAGCAGACACTGAGGTGGTAGTTAGTATGTTATTTGGCTTAACATCTCCACCTTGTCCTTGGGTACTTTTAGTGGAGTCCACTTTGTTGCAAACATTGAGACTGAGTCTCCTATCTAAATTTATATATTGACATCTTTATAACCCCACCTGTCTTGATGGTCATATAAAATGGTGGATCAGTGAGTTGTGAATAAACTTCCTCCTTTGATATGCTAAAAGATAAATTGATAAATAAATGTATAGATACAAGTACTCACCCTTTTGTGATCAAGTTTCAATTTGATTAGTCTGGATGAGTTGACATGGGTGTAATGGGAAGACCAGTACATGTTTTGTTTTTAAACTATGATACTTATTCTGTCAGTCTCTTTTGCCAAAGTGCTAAGTTGTAAACATACAAGGTGCAGGAGTGGCTGTGTGGTAAGTAGCTTGCTTACCAACCAAATGGTTCTGGGTTCAGTTCCACTGCGTGGCACCTTGGGCAAGTATCTTCTACGGTAGCCTCGGGCCAACCAAAGCCTTGTGGGTGGATTGGGTAGACGGAAACTGAAAGAAGCCCATCGTATATATATATATATATATATATGTGTGTGTGTGTGTGTGTGTGGATGTGCGTGTATATGTTTGTGTGTCTGTGTTTGTTCCCCACAACATCGCTTGACAACCGATGCTGGTGTGCTTACGTCCCCGTAACATTAGCGGTTCGGCAAAAGAGACTGATAGAATAAGTACTAGGCTTACAAAGAATAAGTCCTGGGGTCGATTTGCTTGACTAAAGGCGGTGCTCCAGCATGGCCACAGTCAAATGACTGAAACAAGTAAAAGAGTAAAGAATATACGAGTATTCACCCACTTATGAAGTTTCAATTTGATCAATCCGGATGAGTTGACATGGGTGTAACTGGAAGACCAGTACATGTTTTGTTTTTAAACTATGATACTTATTCTGTCAGTCTCTTTTGCCAAACTGCTAAGTTGTAAACATAACTACACCAGTTGTCAAGCAGTGGTGGTGGGCAAACACAGACTCACACACACATGTATATATTACAGGCTTCTTTCAGTTTCTATCTACCAAATCCACTCACAAGGCTTTGATCAGCTTGAAGCTATAGTGGAAGTCACTTGTCCAAGGTACTATGCAGTGGAACTGAATCTGGAACCATGTGATGGGATGCAAACTTTTTATCACATAGCCATGTCTGTGCCTATAAATATTTTGTAATACATTTTATTTTATCTTTTAAGATAGTATGTAGCTTTTAAGCAACTAACCCTAAATGGGAACATCTGCAAACAAATCTTTGACTTGTTTTGGAGAATTTGTTTCAATTGCTTCTTCCAGAGTCATATCCCAATGATGATCATATTCGTCACTAAAAATCATGTAACAAAAAACAAAAAACAAAAAAAAACAAAAAAAAAACTGAAAACAAATTGCAGTAATGAAAACATAGGAATTTCAGGATTGCAGGTCCAGATTCAGCCCAAAATGTTTCAAATTTACTCACAGAGTCAGCCTGATTCCAAAATGGTATGATATGTTGGGCTGCAGCCTCTAGGAGTAAAGCTGAAAAAGTGTGACACACTGACATTCACATTTATTATATTAAATATGTTTAATTTTGGGGAAACTGTATTTCAGTTAAAGAGTATTTTATATATATATAGATATGTGTGTGTGTATGTATGTATATATGTACACACACACACACACATATGTATGTATTAAAAAAAGCCAAAAATAAAAACAAAAATAATAATGTTCAGCAGTTGGTTCAATATGCTGGCCACAGGTATTTCTGTCCAGGAAAGGTGTACATTATCTCCCTCTTTCTCTCACATACCCACTCTCTCTTATTATTACTCCCATTGCCACCGTCAACATTACTACTTTTAATGAAACATCATTGACTCACCCTAAATTTCTTTGTCTCTCTTTCTCTCCCTCTCTTTTTATTTCTTTCTCTCTCTCTCTGTCTGTCTTTGCCATTGCCCTCACCATCTCTATGCCTACTATTACTCTCACCTCCAGCATGAGGAATCTTCATTGAATAGTGAGAGAGGGGTTCAAAGTGTGACATACTGACACACAGAAATTAGTTTTTGCATTTATTAGATTATTTTATACAGTCTTCTAATATCCTCTACATACGATTTTTCTGTTTTAGTATATTATTATTTCATATTTTCCCTTTTTAATTTATTATGGATGGAGAGCAGTGGGCCCATAGAATCATTAACATCTCCGGCTAAATGCTTAGTAGCATTCCTTCCAGCTTTACACTCTGAGTACAAATACTGCTGAGGGACTTTGTCTCTCATCCTTTTGTGGTTGATAAAATAAGTACCAGTTGAGCACTACAGTTGATGTAATGGATTTACCCCTTCCTTCAAAATTACTGGTCTTGTGCCAAAAAGTAGAAAGAATTTACAACTGTAAATCATGTATGAAAGTGTTTACATTTTCCCTACCTTCATCTTCAAAATTAAGGGATTTCTTTTTTATTTTTTTTTTATTTTTGCCTTATTGGTTGGTAGATAAATCTTCCTTTTGCATGATATCTTTAGAGTTGGTAAATGTGGAGAAGCTTAAGATATTTGTAATATGACTGCTGAAATATAACTGCTACTGAGAGAAAACATAATGTAGGAGACACTAACTCTGGGCTTGCAGAAATCTTTGATACAGCATAAAGAAATGTTGGAATGTGTTTTAGTACACAGTCATAATTGGTTGGTTGTAACTGCAGGTTGCTGTAAGTTGAGGAACATCTATACTTCAGTCTCAGTTTCAATAATATGCTGCATGGATCAAATATCAGTGACTTTGTTGGTTCTAGTAACTGATACCTTTACATTATTTCTACTAGAAAATGCTGGATATTTTTCAGTTGATTAGTTGGCTGACTGTTGCCATGACAAAGAGCACTTTTAGGGTATCAATGCATTGTCCTTACTGTTGAAATAACTCTAGGTCAAATCAGATATCCTAATCCTGATCATCCTGTTGTTTTTTCAGATATAATTTATTTCAGACTGCATTATCTAATATGACTATCATTCTATGTTTTTTTTTTTTTTTAGAAAAATGTACACATGGGTGAGATCCGGGAGAGATTTGGCTATTACTTCTAGTAGATGGAGGAGTTAGTTATACAGGGGCTCTCTCAGTGGCTGCTCTTAAATGTGTTTGTGGAAGGGAAGGGAGAGTCATGAATATGACTAAACATTTGCATGTCCTGCAACTGTCACCAGAGGAAAACATGGATCGTGTACTGGATGACAGGCGACTATTGACTATAAATCAAATAGCCAATGCTATTAGCATATCCATGAGAAAGTCAAGAATATTCTGCACAATATTAACAAGTAATGAAGGATCCATGAGTATCCTCCTCCACTAAAAAGAAAAAATAAACAAACGGTGTAGGAGTGGCTGTGTGGTAAGTAGCTTGCTTACCAACCACATGGTTCCAGGTTCAGTCCCACTGTGTGGCACCTTGGGCAAGTGTCTTCTACTATAGCCTCGGGCCGACCAAAGCCTTGTGAGTAGATTTGGTAGACGGAAACTGAAAGAAGCCCGTTGTATATATGTATATATATGTTTGTGTGTCTGTGTTTGTCCTGCCCACCATCGCTTGACAACCGATGCTGGTGTGTTTACGTCCCCGTAACTTAGCAGTTCGGCAAAAAGAGACCGATAGAATCAGTACTAGACTTACAAAGAATAAGTCCTGGGGTCGATTTGCTTGACTAAAGGCGGTGCTCCAGCATGGCTGCAGTCAAATGACTGAAACGAGTAAAAGAGTATATAAAAATACATAAACACAGCTTCTTTACACTTCAAGAGCCCCTAATCTTGATGCCCAAGAGAAGTCTTGCTTCACCTTCTTGCAAAATTTCTCCACGAAGCCCTGCCTCTCTGCATGAATATATAAATGATATGGAGAGAGCTGTTTGCTGAAATGAAGCTTATTGTTATGTCTAGTTGCAGTTATCCTGTTTCTATTAAGAGTCATGCTGTTTGAAGTTTTAAGGTTTAATATAATTTGATCACCATTTTAAAGATAGTTGAGGATCATTTGATTCCCTCCTGGTTTAGTAACTCAATTACCAATATTGTCTCTATACTGTCATATATTTGCAATTTATTTGGTGAGAAAAGTGAACTGAACTAGTGAACTATTTCTTGACATTTGGTCATCTAAAAAGAAAACATTTACCTTATAAGGTTTGCTGCACGAATGTATAATTCTGAATCTTCTTTTATCTTCTTTTTAGACGAATCAATCGACTCCAGTACTTAATTTTTTTTTAAAGCCTGGTACTTATTTTATCAATCTCATTTGCTGAACGACTAAGTTACAGGGACACAGACACTCCAACACCAGTTGTCAAGTGGTGCTGGGGTAACAAGCATAGACACTCTCTCTCTCTCTCTCTCACACACACATACACACACACACATATATGTGATGGGCTTTTTTCAGTTTCCATTTACCAAATTCACTCACAAGGTTTTGATCAGCCTGAGACTATAGTTGAAGATACTTACCCAAAGTGTCACACAGTAGGACTGAAGCCAGAACCATGTGGTTGGGAAGCAAGCTTCTTACCACACAGCTACGCCTGAATGATAATGTTTTTCAATGATCATTGCATTACACTAACTTAACTAATATGACACTTGTGTTGCCAATCAGAAGCCCCATTTAACTATAGTCATTTCATATTCTATCAAGTCATTCATAATTTCATGGATAATGTTTTAGTTTTTATATTTACATTTTTCCATTAGTTATCTAGGATAATATATTTTATTATTACATGTAACTAAAAATATTCAGGATATACTTCTTAGAATGAACAGAAAAATAGGGTTGTTGTTCATTGTATTTAACTGTTATTTAAAACTGTTATTTAAAACAAAAATGAGCCTTTCTTAATTAGGCCTAATTAACAAATATAAAGATCTTATGTTTGTTAAATAGAAAAACAGTGATGATGATGAATTCCTGTTTAGTGTTAAAGGTCAAAGATTGACTGAAAAAGGAAAATTAAATAACTTGTCTTTACTTTCTCTGTCTTAGTAATTTATGATATCTGATGTAGGCTTCATACCAATCCTTCACCCAAATAGATTAATTATAATTCCTCATGTCTTGGCATATTTCAAAATATACTGATTATAAAAACTCATTTTCCTTCAATTTTCTTTTTTTTTTTTTTTTTGGCACTTTTTAGAAAAAAGGTGTGAAGTTCTGATATTAACTGACATGCTCTTGCTTGCTTCTTAATAAACAATTCTGTCACTCTCTAGGGGAAATTCATCAAATAGTTTTGAAGATTATGATACTTGTGTATCATTCCAGTTTGTATCTCTTTCCATCAGATATGCATATCAACTGCTGAGAAAATGAGGAAGTATCTGTCTTTCTCTTTCTTTTGGAAAAAAAATGTCTTTGATTTAAAGCATTCCATCTTGAATTTTTCTATTTTATTTTGTAATTACAGTTAGCCAAGTCATTAAATTATCCACCTACATTTATTAGTTAGCAGTTAACCAAATCATGTTCTACATTTGCTAGATTTATCTGACTACATTGTTGTGCTATTCACCAACATATGACCAAGTCATTTCTCAATTACTTGATAGCTACATCTGACCATGTCATTGTGCTGTTCCCCAGCAAGAGAAAGGATCAATGCTTCATAGGCTGGGTTGATAGTGTTATAGCATCGTACTTGATTGTATTCTCATTGGGTCAACACAAAGGTTCCAATAGTCAAAATAGTAGTGTGCTAGATAAAAAGCTTCCTTTGTTAGAACAAAAAATTTAGTGAAATAACTTTATTATAAAGTTGGTGTTTTTAACATACGTTTAACACAGAAAGCTTTGTTCCTAAAATATAGGGTGGTCTCAGGTAATTTAGTAAATTTAGTATCAAAAGGGTTAAGCTCTCTTGGTTTTATATTTCAAATTCCGCCAGTAATTTAGTTTCGTGTGCCCCTGGAGGACATCTATAGTATATATACTTGTAATAAATATGCTATGGATGATCCTTTCTTAATGAAGATATTGCCCTTGTCCTTTGGCTGAAAAAAATTAATGATAAAAATCCATGATTATTTTATTACTTGTTTTGTTCCTTAGACTATCACCATGTGGGAGCAATGCTTTAAAAGGATTAGTTGATAGTATTAACCCCAGTATTTATTTTTCTTTACAGTCTGACACTTACTTTATTGCTTCCTTTTGCTGAACCACCAATTTGCAGAGATGTAAACAAACTAACACTTGTTAAGCATTGGTGGGATGAATGCATACACATGCGTGCGCATGCACACACACACATTATGATGGTCTTTCATACAGTTTCCATCTACTAAATTTGATCACAAGGTGCAGCATAGAGGGGACTGAACTCCAAAACACCCTACCGTATTAATGCGACAATTCTGCGTATTATGTAGTTTGAATTAGAAACTGTAAGGTGTGTGAGCAACTGGTTGTGTTAATGGTAGAAGAAAGTGGAATTGCATTAGAAAAAGTTTTAATCGATCTTCTCGGTAAGTATGGAGGCTAAGAAAAAATAGAAGAGGCATTAAGAAGTTGATGTTAAGAATTGCTTTAACAGAAAATGAAGCTGTAAGAATTAACGAGGAAATTGTATGTAAGATTTAATAGCAGACGTATCCAATTTAAGAAAAGTGAAGATAAATGATAAATGAAGAAGTATGGAACAAGTAATTGTTATACGCTTATAGAAAAACAATTTATATTATAGAATAGATACATGCCTGTTGAAGACGAAAATGTATGTGAGAGTTATTGTATTGGACGTGTGTATAATCATAGAGAAAGTGAAAGACATGAAATGGATGTGTGTCTGTGTTTTTTGCGGCTAATTTGGCAGGAGTTTTGCAGTCAGCAGGAGGTGGTTTGTGTTTTATCTCTCGATCAATGGCTGGACAAGTAAAAATATTTTTTTAATGTGTGTTTTGGGGAAAGGGGATCCTTTGTAGTGGGCGTCAAATGAAAAGAGACATGGATAGTTTTATGACTGAACTTCTTTTGAAGTTGGCGTGAGACAGAAGAATTGATGTGCATGCGTATGTCCGCGTATGTGTGTATGTTTGATAGAGTGTGCGAGATAGAGAGAGCAATGTTGATGGTGTGTGTGTATATGAGAGAGAGAGATAACTTAAATTTTTTATTCAGTTTTTGTAGTGAGTGAATGTGTGAGTGATTGACAGAGAAAAACCGAGAGAGAGTGGTTATGTATGTATGTATGTATGAATGAATGGCTTCAGTGACACACTCACATACATGCGCGCATGCAGGTTGTTTTAATCAATTTTCTCGGTAACTTTGGGGGCTGAGAAAAAATACATAGCGTGTTCCAATCTATGCACCCGTCTCCACATGTGTGCCATCTTTCAGGCGAATCCACCCAGCCGTTTGGCCATGAACCTTGAGACAAGAAAGAATTCAATGGTCGCCCATGTTCTATTTATATTATAGATTAATGTATATGCATATATTTATAACTACTACTACTACTACTACTACTACTACTACTACTACTACTACTACTACTACTACTACTACTACTACTACTACTACTACTACTACTACTACTACTACTACTACTACTACTATTATTATTATTATTATTACTATTATTTAAAGCATCTAGCTGGCAGTATCATTAAAACACTGGGCAAAATGCTAAGTGGTATTTTGTCCATCTTCACGTTCTGAGTTTAAATTCCGCTGAGGTCGACTTTGCCTTTTATCCTTTCAGGTGTGATTGACTCATCCCCTCCCCCAAAACTGCTGCCCTTGTGGCAAAATTTGAAATCCACCTCCTCCTCCTCCTCCTCCTTCTTCTTCTTCTTAAGGTGGTAAGCTGGTAGAATCATTAACATGCTGGGCAAAACACTTAGTGGCATTTCATTGATCATTACATTCTGAGTTCATATTCCATCAAGGTTGATTTTTATATCTTTTCTGGGTCAATAAAATGGACTCCAGTCAAGTACTGGAGTATACTTGTCGTAAAATGGAACTTTGATAAACCTTCCTGCATATATTTTGCATCCAATAAATCTCCTTTGTGATTTTTTTTCTATTTTATCATATTTGTATTGAATTGTGCCTCTAGTAGTAAAAATCATTGTAATTATTATTACAATAGCAGAATCATTAACATGCCAGACAAAATGCTGCCAAGCATTTTGTCTATATTCATGTTCTGAGTTCAATTTCTCTGAGGTTGACTTTGCTTTTCATCCTTTTTGGGGTTGAAATAAACATCAACCCCAATTGAGCACTGGGGTTGATGTATTTGTCTAGAGCCCTCACACCTGTGTGCCTATTTTAGAAAGGATCATCATTGTTATTATTAAGGTGATTAGGTGGCAAGGTGGCTGAGTTGTTAGCATGCTGGGTAAAATGCTGGTAAGCATTTCGTCTGTCTTATGTTTTGAGTTCAAATTATGCCGAGGTTGACTTTGCCTTTCAACCTTTTGGGGGCGGGGGGCAGTAAATTAAGTACCAGTTATGCACTGGGGTTAATATAATTGACTAGAGCCCCCCCCCCACCCAATTTCAAGCCTTGTGCCAATAGTTGACAGGATTATAATCGTTATTACTATTATTATTATTCAGACCAATAAAGTGTCATGCATCACACACACACACACACACACACACACACACACACACACATGCCAACATGTATGTGTATATGTTTATATATATATATTTGTGTGTATGGGTACATATATGCATGTGTGCGTGCACACATACACACATACACACATACACACTTACACACAATTGCATGGATTTCAAAGAAAACAAAACGTTATATATGAGACTGTATGTACGTGAGTGATTGCACATGCAAACTTGTACAGATAAACATATGAAGGTATAGTGTCCTTAAAACAGGACATTGAAAAACTGATGGAACATCAAGTATTTATTGGTTGTAATTAATTGTAATTAATTGTAGAATAAACATTAAAATATCATGCATTATAAAGTGGAAATTATAGAGAAGTGCTTAATTACACACACACACACACACACACATTTATATACACCCTAAAAGGATATGATGTTTTATAATCTGATACAAATATGATAAAACGGAAAAAAAAAAGCACAATGAATGTTGATTGGAAACAAAAATATGTGCATGAAAGTATATTAACATTCCATTTGATGACAAGTATACTTAATATGTTAAGATCCAAGAAGCTCTAAATCAGTGGTCTCTGAGGGTACATATAAGATTTTTGGGGTCCATGCAACAAGATTGTAAATTGAGGTTCCACAGTAGTATTTTAAGGGCTCCTGAAAAAATTTTGCTTCAGATGTATGTATTGGTGTGTATTGCAAGAAACAACTAGGTTTCTTTCTCTAACATTTTACATAGCTCAACCTACACAATTTAATGTGCGAAAATCAAAATTGGAATTTTGAAAAGTTTCTATAAAAATGGTTTTTAAACGTTGAATGGCTATGGGGGGTCCACCAGAATAAAATATTAATCAAAGGGGCCCATAGATAAAAAAATGGTTGAGAACCCCTTCTCTAAATGTTGAGTGTCTCCAGTTGTGTAATTTGTTTTAATATCTCTTGACTACAGTGTTAATAAGTTTGTTTATGGTCACTACAATGTGGCTGTCCTCTAAGAGATGATGAAACTGCCATTTAACCCCAGGAAGACATCTCCTCTAACTGGTTTATTCAGTGCACTTCTTGCACTTGATATTTATTGCAAGCAGATGATAACTCCTGCTAGCCTAGCTCCAAGACCACCAGATCACATGGTTTCGATCTGTATTGGATCTCTTTGGTGATGGGTACTTGTTCACCACGTATGGCAGCAGTTTACCTCACTTGCACTCATTTTGTAACTAGGAAACTAGTCCATTAGAATATTTCTGTTCAAGATAGAAGTAGATAGAAGATATAAACAATACTTTTTGGTATGTCTTCCTGGGTTAAATGGCGATATCATCATCTCTGAGGGAACAACTACATTAAAGTGGTCATAAACAATATATTTTGATTCATATACTGCTTCTATCTCAAACAGATTCTTAGAGATTAATAAGTTTGTTTTGTCAAAATTGCCTGAACATTTGTCACCACTATAAAAGCTCTGAAACTGCTGTAACATTATATTATTCAATTATTTTGTGTATCAGGAACCCCCTAATTTTTGTGGCTTAAAATTTGGAAAAAAGGTTTTCTAAGGGATTATATACTATCTATGTATAAGAAACTCCCATACATTTTAACCTAATTTTTGATAAAAAAAGAAAAAAAGGATCCTTATGCACGTTAAAATATGGTACATTAGGAGAAGGAAAAGAAAACAAAGTTGTGTCTTATCTTGTTTCTGTATTTCGGGGTTATGGCTCCTGCTTCAGGACATTTGGTAAAAGTGGTAGTTTGGAAAAGTTGCTGTTGCTCAGATGTGTGTGTAGATACACATATCTTACTCAATATCATGAGGAACAGACTATATTTATTAGAAGTGTAGGAATGCATTAAATCAAGCAACATATTAATGCTGGCATGAGTGAACGTAGTTGGTATGAAACTTGGATGATCAAGTGATTCCTAATATTTACTTATTTTCTTTTTTATTTATAGTTACCTTCATCTCATCTTCAACTGCATTTTCCAAATTATCCTTGGAATACCACTTGAGTTTGTGCACAAGTTTTGGCGCCTGTTCCTTGTTTACATGCTGGGTGTTCTTGCAGGTGAGCTATATCAAATTCATATCTTAAGCTATTCAATGAGTCTATCATTCATTGGTTTTATAAGTATACTTCTTAAAAATTATGTAAAACTTGAATGTCAAATTGGGATATAATTTTGATTTTCTAAGTTATGTTCATTGAGAATTATCACTTCATTGCTGTAAATTAACAAAAGGATGTTTATAAGACAAGTTCTCTGCTTCTGCTTATATATATATATAATCAAAATAAGCAACAAGGATTTTAAAGATGGTTGCAGTACGCATGTTTCATGCTACTCCATTTATTTAAGTAATGTGAGCATTACATTAAATGCAATATGTAGAGCAATCTTCAGCTGCACGAAAATGCAGAAAATTACAGTAGAATAGACATATTATAATTGTGGCAACATTTCAAATCCAAGTGGGAGGAAGAATACGTCAAGATGGATTTTTATGTATTCTTCCTCCCACTTGGATTTGAAATGTTGCCACAATTATAATATGTCTATTCTACTGTAATATTCTGCATTTTTGTGCAGCTGAAGATTGCTCTACATATTGCATTTAATGTAATACTCACATTACTTAAATAAATGGAGTAGCATGAAA
>NC_068981.1:90794888-90799045 GCF_001194135.2 Octopus bimaculoides
GCATGACCTTGTTGGTGGGGCCCAGTTAGAATTATTATTATTAAGGCAATGAGCTGGCAGAATCGTTAGCATGCTGGGCGTAATGCTTAACGGTATTTTGTCTGCTGCTACGTTCTGAGGTCACATTCTGCTGAGGTCGACTTTGCCTTTCATTCTTTCTGGGGTCGATAAAATAAGTACCAGCTGAACACTGGGATCAATGTAATCAACTTAACCCCTCCCCCAAAATTGCTTTTGTGGAAAAATTTGAAGCCATTATTTTTATTATTATTATTATTATTATTATTATTAAGGCAGTGAGCTGGCTTAGCAGCATTTTGTCCATCTTTACGTTTTGAGTTCAAATTCTGCCAAGATTGATTTTGCCTTTTCATCCTTTCGAAGTTGAGGAAATAAGTACCAGTTGAATACTAGGTTCGCTATAATTGATTAGCCCCTTCTCCAAAGATTTCAGGCTTTGTGCCTATTGTAGCAAAGATTATTATTCTTTTATTCTTTTACTTGTTTCAGTCATTTGACTGCAGCCATACTGGAACACTGCCTTTATTATTATTACTATTATAATAAGGTGGTGACCTGGCAGAACTGTTAGCACGCCGGGCAAAATGCTTAGTGGCATTTCATCTGTCTTTACATTTTGAGTTCAGATTCCACTGATGTCAACTTTGCCTTTCATCCTTTTGGGGTCGATGAATTAAATATCAGTTGAGTAGTGGGGTCAGTCTAATCAACTGGCCCCCTCCCCCCAAAATTTCAGGCCTTGTGCCTATAGTAGAAAGGATTATTATTATTTTACTTATAAATTATTGAATGCAAATACATATAATGCACTCATTCATTGTTTACACAACTATATAATTCTACAGGTTCCATGGCACATTCTGTCACTGACAGGTTTTCATTTCTTGGTGGTGCCAGTGGTGGTTGTTATGCCTTAATTGGAGCACATCTTGCTGCTGTCATTGTGGTGAGTAATTAAATGACTATTGAAGCTCAATATTCATCTTGTGATTGTAATTATTATAATTATTAATGCTTTAATTTCATTTTGCTGTTTTCAGATGGGTGAGTTTAAATAACCACTAAATACAATAGTGTAACAGCATTAGATATACCAATTTTATGTATTAAATGCCTTCCTGGAAGCTGGTATGTAAATACTAATGGATTGCATAGTGAAGTACCACGTACCTACGTGCATTAATATCTACCACCTATATTCACCTTCTGCATATCCACCACCATCCCTCTCTCTTTCTCTCCAGCAAGATATCTATCTCTATCCCTCTATTATACTTTAACTTCTCATCAACTGGCACAAAGTCACCTCTTTCAATACTACTTCCCACCTCAGTTGAGTGGTCTGGTATTGTAAGTTACTTGGTGACTCCTCTGGTGCTGGTGCCATGTAAAAAGCATCCTATTCTGTAAAGTGGTTAGTGTTAGGAATGGCATTCAGCTGTATAAACCATGCCAAAGCAGACAATAGAGCTTGGCGCAATCCTTTGGTTTGCCAGCTCTTGTTGAACCTTCCAATCCATGCCAGCATTGAAAACAGACGTTAAATGACAATGATGAGGATGATAAAAGCCTACTGTGGTGGTAGAGTTAAGTACAAGGGAAATAACTCTTTTGAAACCCGTTGATTAAAATGTTTGAACTCTATAATCTAAACTAGTCATGGGCAAATTGCAACCTGCAAGACTTTCTGAATGGCATGCCTAAATGAAAAATTGCCTTGTGACAAGATTTGAAATTATAATAATAATAATAATAATAATAATAATAATAATAACTATTATTATTATTATTATTATTATTATTATTATTATTGAGTGAGACAGCAGTGCATGCCATCAAAGTGACACAGGGGTACAAATATACGAAGCCCAATATACCCATTAAGACTATTCCATCTGATAACAATACACTAGGCACATGCATCACAACCATATATGTGTGACATGGTGATCTCCTATCAAGAGAAACAACACATGATCTTGTTGGTGGGGCCCAGTTAGAATTTTCTTCAAGTCAAGTTGTCCATCCTGCTCAAAAGGTCCCTGAATAAGGTTTCTTTTTAAGGATGATGAACAAAACACTCAGGTTTCCAGATTATTCGAACCCCAAAGAATTCCTCTCAACACATGGCTATGATACTCTCCAACTATTTCTGCTTATGATCAGAGATATACATATCGTCAGCCACCAAGGGACATGCTCAACTGGTTATGGTCAAACAACTGACAAGCAAATCTGTGGTTTTGAGCAGGATATTTGCTGTAGCCCATCTTTTATGCCAAGACAAAACACGTACAGGGTATTTATTATTGTCATCATTATTATGAAAAATTTTCCTTGAAATCTGTTGTATTTTATACATTATCCACCGAGCACTACCCAGATACCTGAGGTAGATAGTAAATGTAATGTTAAAAAAGAAAGCACATGTACACATGAGTGCTCAATAAAGATGCCATAAAACCGTGAAGTTTAAGGTGATAGTGCTCTTCATAAAATGTGTGCAGTGTCCAACAGGGTTATTTTTCTGTATCATTGTCATCATTATTGTTATAGGTAGTAGATTGCAGAATCTAGAGAAGTTTGGTCTTAAATTCCTATACTATTTACTATTATTATTATTAGAGATATTAATATTTCTAAGTCTCTCTAAAGGAGACTATGGCAGCAGTACTGGATATTAATAGTTATCGCCAAGTCAACATGGCAGTCCAAAAAATAGGACGAATGCTGCCGTTGATTAGCTCCAAGAGGCCATCCTCTTGGAGCTAATCAATGGCAGCATTCGTCCTGGGGAAGCTGCTGACCTCCCCTGTTCGGAGGTTATAATGGTCACAGGTTCGTGTGTCACATAGCTAGCTAGAGGCGATGGCCTCTTGGAGCTAATCAACAGCAGCATTCGTCCTATTTTTTGGACTGCCATGTTGACTTGGTGATAACTATTATTATTATTATTATTATTATTATTATTTGTTGTAATTATTATTTGTTGTAAATTTAGATTCTGTTTAGACTGGCTCAGCCTCTTACATGCTTATATGTTAATTCAAGAGCTGGATATTTAATTCCTTAAACAACTGAATCTTCATCATTGAACAATAGAAATTCTTTGTTAAATCTTTCTTTAAGAATACATTTTTTTTCTGGTCAGAACAAAATCACTTATAATTTGATATTTTTTTTCTAGAACTGGAAAGAGATGAATTACAAGTGTTGGGAAGGTTCCTTCGTACGTATGCTATTCAGTGCACCAGTTCGTCTAATAGTTATTCTTACATTGGGTAAGGAACAAAATTACTTTTTAAAGAAAATGCATACATATATATATATGTATGTATGTATGTATGTGTGTGTCTGAGTGTGTGTGTGTGAATGGTTTCAAATTTTGCTACAAGGGCAGCAATTTTAGGGAAGGGGATGAGTCGATTACATTGACTCCAGTACTTGACTGGTACTTAATTTATTGACCCTGAAAGGATGAAAGGCAAAGTCAACCTCAGCAGAATTTGAACTCGGAACATAGCGACGAGCGAAATACCACTAAGCATTTCGTCCAGTGTGCTAATGATTCTGCCAGCTTGCCACCTTATATAATGATGATAATAATAATAATAATAATAATAATAATAATAATAATAATAATAATAATAATAATAATAATAATAATGTACATCCACTATTTTTATTTTACAGACATACACAGCATGTTACAATGACCTACACGTATTTCCACAGACCATGATGAAACTGCACTGACAATATTGCAAAGTTGCATTTGCAACAATGTTCAGTCATTGCGGTGGAAACTTATAAAAAAAATAAAATAGTAGATGTACAAGTTTCCATATGCTTTATTATTATAATTATTATCATTATTATACACTCTAAGGAACCTTTACAGCTCTGATTAGGACACACAGAATTACTCATCTGGAGAATTTACCAGTGACTAACAATTCATTGTTATGCACTGGCATTGGGTACTAACCGCTGTGGTTAGCTGGCATCTGGAACCAAACTCAGAGCTAACATGGTATCTGCCTGGGTAATATATCACTACAAACTCATGTGTGTATATATATATATAGGTAAGTGGTAGGTTTGCCTCGATATATATATATATAGTTATATATATA
>NC_068981.1:90799263-90800184 GCF_001194135.2 Octopus bimaculoides
TATATATAATTTACCACCTATACTTAACATATATGCTTCATGTATTTGCTGGTAGACTGCAGTTTGGCATGATGGAGAATACTTTCTCAAAGTGCCAGGTGTTAAAACACCTGAAAGTCCATCAACCCAAATTGCAGTCTACTGGCAAATACACAGTTTATATACTAGGTACCTGTGGTTGATAATGTTTATTAAACTACCACTGTTATTATTTCATATTTGGATATATATATATCTTTCTTTCATGTTCTACTTGTTTCAGTCATTTGACTGTGGCCATGCTGGGGCACCACCTTGAAGGGTTTTTGTCAATGAATCGACTCTAGGAGTTATGTTCTTTTGAAGCTTGGTACTTATTCTATTGGTCTCATTTGCTGAACTGCTGTGTTACGGGAACATAAGCACACCAGTACTGGTTGTTAAACAGTATTGAGAGGACAAACACACACACACACACACACACACAGAGATATACCCATATATATATATATATATACACGATGGGCTTCTTTTAGTTTCCTTCTACTAAATTCACTCACAAGGCTTTGGTTGACCTGAGGCTATAGTAGAAGACACTTGCCCAAGGTGCCTAACAGTGGGACTGAACCCAGAACCATGTGACTGGGAAGCAAGCTTCTTACCACACAGCCATGCCTATATATATGTGTCGATAAGCCAGCTGGAGGAGATGTCCTCCTGGGGCTAAAAGCAACAGTAACATCCACCCCTAGGGGTCAGCCACACTTAAGTGGCAATATACTACACTTTATCGTGCAGTTACTGTTAATACTTCATTTAGAGAATTAACATTGCTTGTTTTCACCTTTTCAATATCAGTGAAGAATGTCACTGGAAAAGAAGATATAAGATTTTGCCAGGTTTTTCTCTCTCACCAAGGTCATCAGCTGTCGAACGCCGAAG
>NC_068981.1:90800896-90801960 GCF_001194135.2 Octopus bimaculoides
ATGTATATATATATATATATATATATGAATTTATTAACTCTGAGACAACATTAAATAATTCTTTTGGGGTTTTGGGGAGAAGTTGATATTGAAGTAAATATACCTATAAATAATAGTGTATAAATAACGGGTTAAAAAGCCTAGCTTCTAAGAATGGATAGTGAAATTCAAAGGGTTGCTTTGTTCCAAAGGTAGAACAGCTGTCATGTATACAGAGGATGTGGCTTCATGGATTGCCTTCAACATTTTCTAGTCACAGTTTTTTTTAACCTGATTTTTGCACATTATTTTTTATAACGTTATTTACTTTGAGATCCACTATTCCAAAAACAGATATATATATATTATTTGTTGTTTTTGTGACCTGCTGGAAGGCGAAAGAGTTTTGTTGCTGTTTGTTTTACATTACTTTACATCTTCCTTGATGAATAGGATAATGTATTTTGAGTTTTTAGAAATTTGAACATTTGCATATTTTTGAGGGATGTAAGGTTTATTTTTTAAAAATTTATTCTCAGCTATTTGATCTTCTGATCATGTGTACATCTTCCATTCCTACCAGTGAGTCAACTCTTAGCGGTATGCAATGATACACATAATAACACTTTTGCAATAACATTTGGTGTGGAAAATTTATTCACTGTGTATACATCTACTGCAGACTGATGTAACTGATGCTTCTAAGGAAGAATCATTTATGCATTGATATCATGTTGCTTTTCTCAAAAACTCTAAACTGGTAGACTTGTTTACATGTGAGTCATAATTCATATATATAGATATATATGGCATTTGTAAAACACACACACACACACACACACATATATATATGCCTGGTCCACAAAAGGAGTTTTCTTGTGAGGACCACTGGATTAGATAACTCCATACATTATGCATTTATAATATATATATATATATATATATATATATATATATCATCATCATCGTTTAATGTCTGCTTTCCATGCTAGCATGGGTTGGACAATTTGACTGAGGACTGGTGAACCAGATGGCTACACAAGGCTCCAATCTGATTTGGAAGAGTTTCTACAGCTGGGTGCATA
>NC_068981.1:90802327-90812098 GCF_001194135.2 Octopus bimaculoides
CAGACCGGGCGTTGTGAGTGTTTATTGAGCGAAAACACCAGAAGCTCCACAAGGCTCTGGCAGGGGATGGTGGCGAACCCTGCTGTACTCTTTCACCACAACTTTCTCTCACTCTTACTTCTTGTTTCTATTGAGCCTGTAATTCAAAGGGTCAGCCTTGTCACACTGTGTCACGCTGAATATCCCCGAGATTTACATTAAGGGTACACGTGTCTGTGGAGTGCTCAGCCACTTGCATGTTAATTTCACAAGCAGGCTGTTCTGTTGATCGGATCAACTGGAACCCTCGACGTCGTAAGCGACGGAGTGCCAACAACAACAATTTATTTCGCCAGTTGATACCCACAAAATTATGATCGTTTCACAGCCAACATCATGGAAAAATATATTTTGAAGATGACTTTTTGTATATGCATATTGGAACTGGAAAATGGATGTAACTAAGTATATATAAGAGATAAAAGTGGAGGTGTGTGGCTTAGTGGTTAGAATGTTGGACTCATGATTGTACAATTGTGGTTTTGATTCCTGTACTGGGTGACGTGTTGTGTTCTTGAGCAAAACACTTCATTTCCACTCAGCTTGTAAAAGTGAGTATTCTTGTGACAGACTAGCATCTCATCCAGGTGGGGAATATACACACCATGGAAACCTGGAAACTGGGCCTATGAGTCTATAATGACTCAGGAAGGAATTTTACTTTTTTTTTTACTATGAGAGAGAGAGAGAGAGAGAGAGAGAGAGAGAGATCTATACAAAAGTTTACTGTATTCTAAAGTCTGCTATTCTTATTTTCAGTGTTTACTGATACTGGTAGTGCCATCTACAGAAGATATACCACTACTGGAGGAACTAAAGTGGGTATTTCTGCTCATATTGGTGGTATGCTTGCTGGTGAGTAGGATTTAGTTTTACTGCTTTTTCAGGTAAAGTACTGTCATGCCTATGACTCTTTGGCAGAAATGAAGTTATTCTCAAATCAGAGATCTGGCCCACATGTTTGCAACAAAGTATAGTCTGCTAACAATCAATGACCAGATGGTAATGTGGAAATGGGATTTTCTGTCAGAAATCTAGGACTCACAAGGCCAGATCTTTACCCAGGTTTCATGACATATAAGTAAATGAGACTACAGCACTTCCCCACTGAGAGGGACGTTGGTCTGTCACAGGGCTAACTTCTCAGCTATTGGTGGAACTCCTTTACAACTGAGTGAACTGGAGCAGCATGAAATCAAGTGTTTTGTCTTTGTGAACACAATGCTATGAACAATCTTGGAATTGAAGCTATGGGATAAAGTGATGAGAAAGGGTCCTCAACTGCTGAGCCTCACCGAGGAAATGACAAAGAACTGGGAGTTGTGGCGATTTATTGTGCTTGAGAAGACGTGCCGAGATAAGAAAGACAACTGTCATCCATACATACAGGTTTGTTCTTTACAGGTGGTGGTGCCACATAAAATGCACTTGTGCTTGTGCTACATAAGCACACCTGTGCCAGTGGCATGTAAAAAGTACCCAGCACACTCTGTAATGTGGTTGGTGTTAGGAAGGGCATCTAGCCATAGAAACCATGTCACAACAGACAATTGGAGTCTGGATAACTCCCTGGCTGGCCAGCTCTTGTCAAACTGTCCAACTCATGCCAGCATGGAAAGCAGACATCAAATGATGATGATGATGATATGATTGTGAGTATGATGTCTTAATCGCTGCTGAAACTGGGCGGTGGATTAAGTTTTCCACCTAAGAATTCAGGACACAAAAGAGTGGAATAAGTCTTGCATCATATGACTTTCTAATGGTTTTATTGAAGGCTGCTCTTAGGGATGTGGAGGATGTCATGGGCAGTCACCACCTGATTCTGTTTGCAGTCACTTTACTGTAAAATCACTTGTTAGCTGCATGGTGACCTCACTAGGGCTGGTGATTCCCCACCACCAACAAAAAGATAGTATCAATACGTCCTGTAAAGTGGTTTGCATTTGGAAGGATATCTAGCCATAGAAGTCATGTGCAGTACATATCACATTGCTTCCTGTCAAACCATCTAATGAAAGATGCTGTAAAACGATGATAAACAATGATGCGGATGATGGTAATCTCAGTTAATAAACGGTTTTGAACTCACTATATTATATAAGACCTAACTGAGATGTTTTTCTTCAGTCATATTATATACAATGTTGGATGACTGGGCCAGGCCTAAGAATTCTTGATGTTTGAACAAAATTACTGCATGCAAGAAATTATAATGTCTGGTGGTTGTTGTAGAATTATTGAAACTTGAATAATTTTTGTAATATATAGTTTCAAGATACATCTCATGGATTCACTAGGATGCGTCATCAGTGATGTTCCTGATAACAGATGAACTGTAGACAGGAACATCACTGCAGGCTAGCTAGTGAGTTGGTCTGTAGAGAAGGGACTTCCAGTTAGGTGGGAGAGGTGTCTGAGACTTCAGATGGCCAATCATATTTGCCCTCACAGTATGTAGCTGAATGAAGCGAAATAAACAATACACTGACACACTCTTCTTTCTGGTTATTTTTGTGTATAGTTATACTAGCGATACTATACAAAGCTATACCAGCTCTTGATATCTGGCAAGAATTCTTTCATGAGTTGCCTCCATGTCTTCTTCTCAGAGCACAATCAGTTCACACATGGTCACCTATTCAGCAGAATTTGCAAAGATAACTATGTCACAGTGGAGTTTCATTTGTATGATGTGCTCTGGGAATTTGAATTATTTGGCAAGATCCAGTCTGCTCTCAGTCTGAGTCTGTGGAAAATGGACATAGTAGTTGATGTTCCCGTGAACAAGAATTTTCTTCAACTTTGATCAAAATGATGGTCTCCTTCCTGGGGCGGTATTTATTTGCAAATTGATAACTTAAATATTATAAGCTTAATGGTTACAACCACAAATTGCAACTGGGCCAGAGATTCTGATCCTATTGTTGGGAACTGATATTCTGATAAATACAATGTTACTATTTACATCCTTCTTGTTTTTTTTTCTCCACAGGTCTGTTATTAGGAGTTCCAGTTATGAAGAACATCAATGAGTTACCATGGGAACGGACTCTTGGACTGGTTACTGCTGTCATTTATGTAATATTCACCATGATCGCTGTTCTCATTAACATTCTTTATCATGATTATCCAGACCCTAATTTAGATCCTTGTTAATTCTAAAGATATTATTGATATTATTATTATTATTATTATTATTATTATTATTATTTTTTTTTTTTTAGTAGTGTTATTATTACTATTACATTAGGATGGCAGATTGGTAGAATTGTGGGAGTCAGAAAAAATGCCTTGCAGTATTTTGTTTGCTCTGTTACTTTCTGGGTTCAAAATCCTACAGGTGTTGCCTTTAGCTTTTGTAAATAGAATAAGTATCAGTCAAATAATGAGGTTCGATTTATTCAACTATATCTCTTCTCTCAAAATTTCAGACCTTGTTTTATATATTAGAAACAATTATTATTATTATTATTATTATGGTAGCATGGGCAGAATTGTTAGCATGCTGAGCAAGATGCTTAGCAGCATTTCGTCTGTCTTTACATTCTGAGTTTAAATTCTGCTGAGGTCAACGTAGCCTTTCATCCTTTCAGAATTGATGAAATAAGTACCAGTTACGCACTGGAGTTGATACATTATTTACAATTAATGGATATTTATCCTCATCTTGTTTGTGTTAACGACAAATAAGATGAGGACAAATATCCGTTAATTGTAAATAATGTAAATAATGTACATAATTCCTCATCTCTTTATATAGAACTGGAGTTGATGTAGAACTGGAGTTGATGTAGAACTGGAGTTGATGTAGAACTGGAGTTGATGTAGAACTGGAGTTGATGTAGAACTGGAGTTGATGTAGAACTGGAGTTGATGTAGAACTGGAGTTGATGTAGAACTGGAGTTGATGTAGAACTGGAGTTGATGTAGAACTGGAGTTGATGTAATCAACTAGTTCTCTCCCCGCAAATTTCAGGTTTTGTGCCTATAGTAGAAAGGATTATTATATAAGCAAGGTAGCAGAATTTCTTGTGTGCTGATCAAAATATTTTGTGGCATTTCATCTATCTTCATCTTCTGAGTTCAAATTCTGTTGTGGTTGACTTTGCCTTTCATCCTTTCGGTGTTGATATAATTGGCTAGCATCCCTCTCTGTTCCCAAAATTTTAGGCCTTGTACTTATTCTAGAAAGAATTAGTATTATTAATGTTATGTTTATTCTTGCTATGATAAGGGTGGTAGATGACAGGCAATACCAGAACACCAGGCAAAATACATTCCAGTATTGAGCTACATCTCCTTAACATTCTGACTTCTTCAAATCTTGCCAATTCTGACTTCATCTTTCACATTCTAGATAGCTGACGAAATAAGAACCAGTCATTCTTTCTCCACAAAAGAGTTTTGTACCTAAGTTAGAAATCATTATTACTGATGGAAAAAATTTTATTATCATTATTATTATTATTATTATTATTATTATTATTATTATTATTATTATTATTATTAAGGTTACAAAGAGTGGCGAGCTGGCAGAATCATTAGCACACCATACAAAATGCCAATAAGCATTTTGTTTATGTTCTGAGTTCAAATGATGCTGACTTTGCCTTTCATCCTTTTGAGGTCAGTGAAATAAGTATCAGTTGAGCACTGGGGTTGATGTAATCAACTAACACCACCCTCACCAAAAATTTCAGGCTTTGTGCCTATAATAGAAAGGATTATTATTATTATTATTATTATTATTATTATGGCAGTGAGCACTAGTTAGCAATCTGGATGAAATTCTTAGTGGTATTTCGCCCGCCACAATGTTCTGAGTTCAAATTCCACCAAGGTTGACTTTGCCCTTCATCCTTTCAGGGTCGATAAAATAAGTACCAGTTGCACACTTGGGTCAATGTAATCAACTTATCCTCACCTCCCTCAAGCTGTCCTTATGGCAAAAGTTTGAAATAATAATAATAATTATTATGATTATAATTATGATTATTATTATTGAGGCACTGAGCTGGCAGAACCATTAGCACAATGGGCAAAATGCTTAGTGGTTTTACATCTGCTGCTACATTCTGAGTTCAAATTCTGCTGAGGTCAACTTTGCCTTTCATCTGTTTGGGGTCGATAAAATGAGTACCAGTTGAGTACTGGGGTTGATGTAATTGACTAGTGCCCTCCCCCAAAATTTCAGGCCTTGTGCCTATAGTAGAAAGGATTATTATTATTATTATTATTATTATTATTATTAGTGTGACTGCCATTATTTTTGTTGTTATAAGGGCATTAGATTGTGAGTATTACTAAAGCATTGAACAAAATGCTTTGTTAAATTTTGTTATTGCCCCTTACTTACTGAGTTAAAAATCTAAGCTTCCTTTCAACCTTCCAAATTCAATAAAATATGTACCAGTTAAATATTGAGGTCAATTTAATCAGCTGTTTCTGCTCTTGGAAGTTACAGCCTTTTGCCAATGTTTAAGATATTTTTGGTATCGTTAGTATTGTTTTAATTATTATATTTTTTATTATTAATAAATTATATATTTTAGCTTCTTGCATATTTTTTCATTGCATTTGGATTGTCAACAAAATTTTGTGCCTTAACAAAAAAGTAAAAGTTAAAAAAGAAAAAGAAAAAAAAGTAAAAATAAAAAGTAAAAATAAAAAAAAGCAACCACCCTCCTCAAAAGAATTCATGGAATATCATTTTTAAGAATTTTATTTTCATTATCATAAACTGCTATTTTTATAATTGCTATTAATAACTGTTGTCATAATATGATTATAACTGGGTAAGAAAATCATCTTCCAACAACAGAAGAGAATTGTATTTTATTGAAGAGGTGTTGTTGATTTAATGATGAAAGTACCAACTGACTTACTGCCTGGATGTTTATTGTTGTATGAAAATCAAAGTTGGGACTGTTATAGCATGTTTTTCAGTAACATCACAAAACAATTCTGTTGGCTTGTTTTTTTTTTAAATGTGACAATGTGTGGGTGAGTTAGCTCCTTTATATCTCTTGTAGGTGCCAGCATGACTATGTGGTTTATGTTTGCCTCATGGTCACTTGATATCTGCATCCTGAGCAGATATCTTCTATCACATCTTCAGCTTAATGTAAATTAACTTGGGTAGAAGAAACTGTGTTGAAACCTATTGATTTATTGTCTGATAAGTTGTGGTTTCTGCTCCTTTCCCCTCCTATCCATTCTTGATGGCCAAGGAAAGCTTATGGCCCTGCTTCATCTTATCCATAGACGTAAAATTAAAAGGAGCATTATGAAGAATTCCCATTTTCTCTTATTACCAAAATGCTTCTGATGGAGAGAATGTTTTTCCTCTTCTTCCTAGGCTTGTTTGTTAATTTCACCTTTATTTGCTCCAGGTTAAGCCACTAAAACAAGGTCTCATTTTTGCATCTATTATTTAATTCCCATGTGATAAAGCAATAGAACAAATTACCAGAAAGTTCAAAATAGAAATGCAGTTTTATTCTTTGGGCAAAACCTATTATGAGATTAAGGCTTTTGGTAAAAGCAAGAACATCTCAACAACCTACTTATCTATTCCAAATCTCTTGCTGATGATATAATTAATAGTTTTTTAGTTTAAGCCCATGTTAATCATAATAAATTAGATCCATGATCAAAGGTATTCTAGCAATGACTGTCTTGTCTTTTTGTAGATCAAGGATTAGTTTGTTTAATGTGACTTACTTTTGAGATAAATTTAACTGATATTTTTTGGAGGTTGCGCAGCCACATGGGGGCTTCGTCCAGTTGTGGCTTTTCTATTGAATCTTTTCCCCCTAAATTACCATCATCATTTCATAAAAAAACCCCCATAAGGTACAAAAAAATAATTACTGAAAATATCACAAACATCAATGAAACAAAGCAATAACAGCTACAATAATATATTAAGAGGGTGAAAGATTCACAGAATTATTAGTATCAGGGGTAAAAATGCCTTGTCAAATATGCTCCAATCTTTAATGCTCTGAGCTCGAATCTTTCTGAGGTCAGTTTTAGCTTCTATTTTTTTGCAGTTGAAATAAAGTATCAGTCAAGTGTTAGGATTGATGTAATTGATTGATACCCTCCCCTCAAAATTGCTGGCCTTCGTTCCAACCCATGCTAGCATGTAATACAGTGATTAAATGATGTACCTAAGTTAGGAAAAAGCTATTAACTGCATTTTTGTTTTCCCTTGAGACTAGAGAGTTACACTCTCTTTCCTCTTCAATAATCTGACACTGAGCAGTGAAGTATGACAATTAGCAAGTCTGCATGTTAATAGCTCCAGTTAATAATTCATCTATCCACACAATCTAGTACCTGTCTAGCTGTGCACTTGTCTAAAGGTCTGCCTAGTCGCAAAGTCTCTAAGTCTGATGTTTAGTTATTGAACTGTCTGCCTATCTTAATTATTTTCAACCTGCCTCTCACATAACCACACAATGTCACCACTCACCACGTAGGGAGACAATGTACATGAGAGCAACAGAGATAAGACGATTAGTTATGTGGAAGTTGATGTTGTTTTAAAGCTGCCATTTGACCTGACCTTCAATTTTAAGAAAATAAATTGCTTGGGATCAAATGTCAGGCTTTTCTGTAAAGGTGGGATAGACCAATCTTATTAGGAGGAAGTGGGAGAGAGAGAGAGAGAGTGAGAGAAGAGAGTAAAGTGAAAAAAGGAAGGAAGAGTAAGAAACCCAGTGAATGGTAGAAAGAGGCAGAGAGGAGGCATTTACTGACGAATAGGTATGAGAGGAGTTGAGATATTAATACTAACTGGTGGGAAGGGAAGGTAGACAATAGATGCCCTGTAACTGAACCATGATGGATGTGGGGTGGGGGGAAACTTACTGTGTAGAGAAAGTAAAAAGGTGTAAATTAGCTTCCAGTGAATTGATAATAGTAATTGGGATATACTGAGTGATGGGAGAGAGAGATAGGGAAAGAATGGCAACCTAACTATAACACCTCAACATTAACCAGTAATCTAGACAGATAATTTAGGTACCCCATCCTCTCCCTTAGTCTGTTGCACGTCAGACCTATTGGCTTAAAGGTCAATGGTTCATGTTCTGTTAATAACTCTGTGTCTATGGCCAAAATGCTAAATTCTTGTTACCATCACCATCATGTTATCAAGTATACTATCTTTGTTTTAACAGTGATTTCAGTGGATCTGAGCAATGGCTAACAACTATTTGACTCCATTCTTGCTTTCAATCATTGTTACTGTCCTTGAAAGCATATTCACATCATAATTGTATGCCTTACTTATCTGTTATCCTTCAGTTTTAACTTGGAACTGGGAATCCTTTTTTTTTTTGTTTTAATATTTTGTTGCTCATTACATTTACCTTTGTCTGATTCACAATATCTATTTCTTGATTATTCACCAATTAATGTGTTACAGTAATGTATGGACTTGTAGAATATTACATTAAATGCGTTGCAATATTAGAGCATTGGAAGGCAGTGAGCTGGCAGAATCATTAACATGCCAGGCAAAATGCTTCGTAGCATTTCATCTGTCTTGACGTTCTGAGTTCAATTTCTACCAAGGTCAAAATTTGCCTTTTATCCTTTCAGGGTCAATAAAATAAGTACCAGTTGAATAATGGGGTTGATGTAATCAACTTATTCCTCCCTTGAAATTGCTGGCTTTGTGCCAAAATTTGAAATCAGTATTAGAACATTGTAAGTTAGTGAGCTGGCAGAATCATTAGCATGCTGGACAAAATGTTTATCAGCATTTTGTCTGTTTTTATGCTCAGAGTTCAAATGCTAGCAAGATTGACTTTTGTCTTTCTTAATTTGGGGTTGATGAAATAAATACCAACTGAGCACTAGGGTTGATGTAATTTACTTAGCTCCTTCCCATGAAATTGGCCTTGTGCCAAAATTTAAAAACAATATTAAAGCTTTGTCTCTATTTGGCCCCAAGTTTAAATCCAACTGAGATTGATTGCTCACCTTGCCTTTCATTCTCTTGAGAGCCTGTAATATAAATTGACTTATATTCCTGCGCTCCAAAATTTGGTTAGCTGGGTCATGACATCTGTGGTATAGTATTTGATTTGCCCATGCTGACAGAGAGGTGTATGAGTATTTGAAAGATTCATCATTGTGATAGCTAAAAGTCAGGTGGGGATTCACATTCCCTTTCTACACATGCAGTAAAGTAACGGTAAGTAGGACAACTGGAAATGTATGGGGTAGTAAACTATTACCAACTGCTCTTAGCAGTTGCAGAATATTTTTGACACCAAATTGTAAAACTGCCAGACTCATTGCTTCATCTTTTGGTGGAATATTTTCTTTCAACTTTTATGGAACCAGATTAACCTTCGATTTGATTTGAGAAGAATTTGTTATTTCTTAATTAAAATTCATTTGGTAAGGGAATTGGGTATAATGAATTCTATGAGCACTAGTATCTTAATGGTACATAGTTTATTACCACAAGTGAATCTGTAAATGCTGAGCAACTAGATATCTATCAGTATGCTTGTCTACTCATTGGTTATAACCTTTACTAAAATTTTCAGTTTTGGTTATTGTTAGAGGAACTCCATAATTGTTAAAAAACAGAATTCTCTCTGTTTTAAACTTTCCAAACTTAAAAGAAAATTTGTCAAGACAAAGACTTGATTGTTGGTTTATATGAATTGTTCCTGTTGTAGGTTTTCTTTTTTTTTTTTTTTT
>NC_068981.1:90812108-90816873 GCF_001194135.2 Octopus bimaculoides
TTTTTTTTTTTTTTTTTTTTGCTATTCCTCGAATTTACTTGCATCTTCATTAGATCTAGGTTTCTTGTTTTAGCATACATGGTTTCCTCCTCTCTTTCCCTACAAGTCCAAGAGGGCTGGCAAGGGAAAAGGCCTCCCTATTCTTTCTATATGGAGGAACATAGCATAGTGGTTAGGGTGTTGCACTTACGATTGTAAGATTGTGGTTTTAATTCATGGATTAGATGATGCATTCTGTTCTTGAGCAAAATTCTTCATTTCACATTATTCCATCCTCACAGCTGGTAAAGCGAGTTATCCTGCAATGGACTGGCATTCCATCCAGTGGGAAGAATATGTTTGCCATAGAATCTAGGAAACTGGCCCTATGAGTCTATGTGACTCAGGAAAGACCATTGATTCTTTCTTTGAGTAAACCATTAAAAAATACTGTACAACTTGTCAGAGAGGAATGATGATATATGAAGTGAGAAAGACTAGGATTCAATACCTCCACCCCTTTCCTTTTTTCATCGTTTACAATTCCTACTATATTTCATTATATGGGGTACTACAGATATTCAACATGAAGAGATAGCTCATGTTTGGAATTTAGTAATAATGAAAAATGTCAGTCCATATGCATTTTAAGTAAAAAAAAAAAAAAAGAAAAATGAAACTATAGTATGAATGTTATGTGAATATATTACAATTTCATTGCTTTAAAAAAAATTTTAAACATATTTCTTTTCACCCCTCCCCAACAGAAAAAATTTCAGAAAATAAAAAAGAACACCTTACTAAATTTTATATTTTATTATTTGAATAAAAAAAATAAAAAAAAAGCTAACGGTAATACATCCTGCTGAAATATTTGAGAAATGGTTAATTCATATTTCATATTTTAACTTCAATGCCAACATTTTCTTGCATTTCTATTTTGCCATTTTGATTATATGTAATGTTCCAAGTATTAAATGTTAATATGAAACATTTGTCGTTTTGTCTTGTTCTTCAATATTTATTGAGTCTAAACAGCTGTCATATGTTGATCCTGATAAAGATTTTCCTTTTTATATAGAAATAGAGGCGCTTTTTCGTTAGTAATCTGCATACCAAATAAATGAATGAAAAGCAAACAAAAATATCCATGAATTTTTATGGATACATTTACAATATAATAATTCGATTTTATTCAAAAATTCCTTTGTATAATAATTGCCCTTAGTTTTCGAATAAATTTTCCCTAGTTTTAATTTGAATGCATATTTGATGGTTTCCACGAGTTATTTCCCTTAGATCTTAGCACTGCTAAATTAGTCAGAAATGCTATCTGCATGAAAGTACTTAATTGATATTGGCTTCAAATTAAAGCGGCGACCGAGCAGACTCGTGACAACGCCGGACAAAATGCTTTGTGACGTTTCGTCCGATTTTACATTTCGAGTCCAAATTTCGCCGAGGTCGACATTGCCTTTCATCCTTTCGGGATCGATAAAATAAGTGCCAGCTGAACACCATGGTCGATATAATCGACTTCTCCAACCCCACCCCACGAATTGCTGGCCATTATAATTTATAGGAACCTTGTAAGTTTGAATCTAAACCGGTCATGGGCAAAATGTGGTCCACAGTCCTTTCTGAATGGTGCGCCTGAGCCATGTTATACACTGCTAGCTTCTTGAAAACGGCTGCACATGTCTTAAGCATTGTTAGCTTAATGAAGCAGTTATGTACTTTTCTAAACCTCCCAGATTCTTGAATACTTTCACAATTTGTTGAAAGATATAGGCAAGGCATTGTTGTTTCGTAAGAAGTTTGCTTCCCAACCACACGGCTCCAGTTTCAGTCCCACTGTGTGACATTCTGGGCCAGTGTCTTCTAACCAAAGCCACGTGGGTGGATTTCGTAGACGAAGACTAAAAGAAGCTGGTCATAAAATATAAAATAATAATAATAAATGTGTCCTTTTAAAGCCTAGCCAGGATTATGGGCCCGGTTTCCCGGTTTCAATGGCGTATGTGTTCCCCAGCTGGACGGGACGCCAGTCCATCGCAGCGTTACTCATTTTTGCCAGCTGAGTGGACTGGAGCAACGTGAAATGAAGTGTTTTGCTCAAAAACACAACGCGTCGCCTGGTTCAAGAATCAAAACCACAATCTTAGGATCATGATGCTGACACCCTAATCACTAAGCCACGCGCCTCCACTTCGTATATCATCGTTTAACGTCCGCTTTCCATGCTAACATGGGTTGGACGATTTGACTGAGGACTGGTGAAACCGGATGGCTACACCAGGCTCCAATCTGATTTGGCAGAGTTTCTACCGCTGGATGCCCTTCCTAACGCCAACCACTCCGAGAGTGTAGTCGGTGCTTTTACGTGCCACCAGCACGAAGGCCAGTCAGGCGGTACTGGCAACGGCCACGCTCAAAATGGTGTATTTTACGTGCCACCTGCACAGGAGCCAGTCCAGCAGACACAGGCAGACAGGCAAACAGACTGGCAGACAGACTTTTACTATTTTACGATTATGGTGTTATTCCTTTTCGTGAATAAAATCTATAAGGTTATATCTATAAATGATAGACGCATATTTTTTAACAAGCTATGAAATAGTAAATTATTCTAAATGGTTTTACTATAAAATAAAAGCTAAAAATAAAAAGAGAAATGGATTAGAATATTTATAACGGTAGACAAACCTAACATTATATTATGAAATTATTTACGTTGTACAAAAGTTATCTCCCTTGTAGCACAAACCGATATCGCCTCAATAACCAACACCTCGCCTGATTAAAAAATGTGGTAGTCATTCCTGGTATGTTTTTCTTTTCTTTTTTTACCATAAATATGCCAGCACACTGAAAGCTAACCTAAAGTAAACAACGGCAGAAGACGAAGAACGAACCTTTTCATCCTTACGTTCTTTTATTCGTTTATTTGTTGCAGTCATTTCACTGCAGCCGTGCTGGGATACCATCTTCAAGGGTTTTTTTTTGTTGTTGTTGAACAATCGATACCAGGACTTATTTTCTAAGCCTAGTACTTATTTTATCTGTTTCTTTTGCCAAACCGCTAGATTACGTGGACGTAAACACGTCAGCACCGATTGTCGAGCGGTGATGGGAGAACGAATACAGGCGAAGAGACGCACACACACACACACACACACACACACACACACACACACGCACGCATTCTTTTAGTCTTTCACTTGTTTCAGTCATTTGACTGCGGCCATGCTGAAGCACCGCCTTCAGTTGAACAAATAGACCTCAGGACTTATTCTTTGTAAGCCTAGTACTTATTCTATCGGTCTCTTTTGCCAAACCGTTATGTTACGGGGACGTAAATACACCAGCATCGGTTGTCAGGTGAGGATGGGGGAACACAGACACACGAGCATACATACATATAAGCTTGACATGGTTGATTCTTTCTTGTCTTGGGATTCACGATCAAACGGCTGGGTGGAATTGCACGATAATCTATACATATATGTAGATTGATCCGGTGGTAATGCTGAGCCTTGTTTTTTTTTTTTTTCATAGCTTTCATGGTTACCGAGATAATCTACATAACATGGAAGTTGACGTCTCCCAATATGTAATTCCAGACTTCTTCTTTGGGGAATTGTGCGAACAAATGTTATCCTCCCTCCCATTGTGACAAACCAAGGAAGAGAAAAGCATACCAGAGAATGATAAAACCGACCACCGAATTGAAACACAAAATGGCAATGGATAAATGAACAACGCGTCCATGACCGGCATCACTGGCGAAAAAGTGCAAGTCAGCCTGGGCGAGCTTGAAAAATATAAAAGCTTATTGCAGAACAAGTAGCTAACCCCACCAGAAGTGATGTACGACACAAAACGCAAGACAATAGTTTACAGAACGCTGTCCCTGGTTACGAAAAAGATAAAGATGTCATCTAAGGATGCTATCGAAAAGTGCCTATTACCAATTTGGTGCAGTCGAAGTGAGATTCGCTTCTGAAGAGGAGGCAAAGGAACACTCTATGTCTCCCTTAAAGTCAGCAGATCTGGTGTTACTGCCGACTTACCTCGGAAGGCAAACATCGAAAATAAGGATAGGAGAGGTCCCACCAGAGATCAATGTTTAGTGGCTGGTGGCAGCAGTACTGCTGAACCGAGAGGATAGAGCCACTGTCCTTTAGGCTACCAAGCCACACCAGCAGAACTGTGGGGTTAAGGTCTGGAGTTAATAACCAAGGCCACAGAGAGGAACTTGGAAGAGATACCAGAACAAATAATACGACCGGACAAGACCACATCAAGAGTCATGGTGGAGGGAAGAAGTCCAAGGTACATTAAGTGTGGGAAAAAGGGCTACATAGAAACCACGTGTCCACAGGTCCTACAATCAAAAGGACCTCTTCTTCCTATCAACCCTCCATAGTCTGATGACCCGAAAGAAAGCAAGAGGGAGCCAACTCGTACCGTGATGAAACAACCCATCAACTCACCACAAACTGATGACCTGAAGGAAGACAGAAGGAAGTCAAGCAGCACCACAATGGAACAACCCATCACAGACCCATCACAGACTGACAACCTGAAAGAAGAAAAAAAAAAAGAGTAGGAGTGGCTGTGTGGTAAGTAGCTTGCTTACCAACCACATGGTTTCCGCGTTCAGTCCTACTGCGTGGCACCTTGGGCAAGTGTCTTCTACTATAGCCTCAAGCCGACCAAAGCCTTGTGAGTGGATTTGATAGACGGAAACTGAAAGAAGCCCGTCGTATATATATGTATATAT
>NC_068981.1:90817168-90817812 GCF_001194135.2 Octopus bimaculoides
GGCCACAGTCAAATGACTGAAACAAGTAAAAAGAAAAAAAGTCGACCAACACCACGATGAAGCAACCTATTAACCCACCACTCCAAACAAAGAAGCCATCACAAAGAAGCAAAGACAACCAAAAACCCGCATTTACACGATACACACACAAAACACAAACAACCTGCTCATTTTTCTCAAACAAAGCCACATATAATCCATTCACACCGGGGTAAAATAAACCACTCTAGCTAAACATGCCTACAGAAATTCACGTGTTATCCCATAATTAGCCCCTCCACACCCAAATACCAGCGAACTCAAAGGACAATGCAATGCTCTTTTTCATCAATTGTTACTCGTCATTTTATCATGTTGATTCAACCCATTTTGTCTGGCCTGTGAATAAAGAGTGTATACCTTGCTACATGTGTCAGATGATTAAACGTAAGTACCAGTGATAAAAAAAGAAAGAAAAAGATTTAAGTCTATCAAGAATAATCAAATGGAAAATTTAGAGACGGTCAGTATTCTTATGTCATTGTCAAATTTGACCTGTGTGGTGAGGTCACCTATCCAGTTCTCACAGGTGGGATGGTGTACACACACACACACACATACACACACACACACACACACGCACACACACACACACACACACACAC
>NC_068981.1:90819184-90822569 GCF_001194135.2 Octopus bimaculoides
ACAACCGATGGTGGTGTGTTTACGTCCCCGTAACTTAGCGGTTCGGCAAAAAGAGACCGATTGAATAAGTACTAAGCTTACAAAGAATAACTCCTGGAGTCGATTTGCTCGACTAAAGGTGGTGCCCCAGCATGGCCGCAGTCAAATGACTGAAACAAGTAAAAGAGAGTAAAAAAGAGAGTATGTAACAATTGATGAAAAAGGACATTGGTGTAGTAGTGCCTGTGTGGTAAGTAGCTTGCTTACCTGGCTTCGGTTACCCAGAGTACCACGATGTTTTAAATGTAGCCAAAAGGGCCACATTAGAGCGCACTGCCCTCTGCAGAGGAAAATAACAGAAGAAACAGTTGTGGAGACGGAGGAGAAAAGGGAAGAAGAACAGACAGACGGAAGGAACAAGGAGGAGGAATGGCTAGTGACTCGTCACAGTCACCACGAATTGTCATCTTTTACCCTTCTTTTTTTAAAATCTGATTTGCTCGCTATCCTATGAGTTACTTCCCTTAGTTTTACGCGAACGGTCGATAGATTGCTAAGACCAGTTGCTCTGCAACTTTTTTTTTACTTACACTTTTTTTTTCAAAATTTTCAACTAATACCGCTTAGAAGCTGCAGATCCAGAGTATATAGGGATTTACGGGAAAGAATTTTTCCGAGGGGGTAGGGAGAGGAGTTTCGGAAAATTCACACGATCCAACTTTTTTCCCTCATATCTTTTAATGAAATTTTATACAAATACCTTTCAAACGGCATATATTAAATTATAAAGTAATTTGTAGGGAGAACTTGGTCACTGATACAACTCCACTGCAACCGATCTGAGACGACGCTATTAACCAGCATATAGACTCGGAGTTCACAGTAACAACATTCCCATTATTGTCTTGAAAAAAGTAAGGGCCGATGACGGCAGCTTTTCCAACAGCACACCAGGCCGTGAGTTTTTGGCTGTGCAGTGGTCTTTCGTGTAGTTCTCTCGGATTTTCAAGAGCCCAATAACGACAGTTCTGTTGATTCACCATGCCATTGAGATGAAAATGAGCTTCATCACTCATTAACAAAACGAGGTTGTCATTTGCCTCAAAAATTGCTTCCATCTGACGTGCGAAGTTAAACCGCTGTGCATAATCCCATGGTTTCGACTGTTGCTCAATGACCAATTTGTACAAGTAGAAACGCAGGTCTTCATGCAAAATACGCCTTACCAATCGATTACCGATGCCAAGTTCGGTGGAATACCTCCGAGTTGAGCGATTCGGACTCCACATCAAAGCTTGTTTGATGTGTTCCACATTTTCCGGGGTCCGTACCGTTCGTGGTGCCCTCACAGGTCTGCTATTCATTAGTGTATCTTGTGTACGAAGTGCATTCACCTAGCGTAAGATTGTGTTACGGGTAGGAGCAGCCTGATTTCGGTGAATGTTGAAGTGGCGCCGAAACTCACGCTGAATTGCTGTGACAGACTTGTTATTCTTCACGTAACTATCGCAGGCTAATACACAATGCTCTATCGTCCATTATGCCATGACTTCACCTGAGAAATAAAAAAAAAATGCCAAGACACCACTGGCCAAATGGTACCTGTTGGACCTATGTACCTTCCCTTGGGGCTGAGTAATAGCCATTTCAAAAACGTCCGTCCTCTCTGTCCCATCCTGTATACACACACACACACACACACACACACACACACACACACACACACACACACACACATTAAAAGGTTCGTATTTTTGAAACTCTTCGATCCCCTGTGGCTAAAAGATTATTTACTGTTATCACCATCATTAAGATAGCTAGCAGGTAGGATTTGTTAGCGCTTCAGACAAAATTTTTTCCAGATCTTTATCTCCTGCGTTTAAATTCTGCCGAGATCAACTTTGCTTTTCAACTATTCAGTGTCGACAAAATAAGTTCAAATAAAGTACTTGTATCGATGTAATCGACTGAGCTCCTCCTCTCAAAATTTCTAGCATTGTACCCATATTAGAAAAGTTAAAGGTGGAGAGCTGGCAGAATCGTTAGTACCACGGATAAAATGGCCAGTGGCGTTTCTTTCCGTCTCTTTACGTTCTGAGTTCAAATTCCACCAAGGTCGACTTTGCCTTTCGGAGTCGATAAAATAAGTACCAGTTGAGTACTGGGGTCGATGTAATCGGCTAGTCCCTACCCCCAAAATTTCAGGCCTTGTGCTCTTAGTAGAAAGGGTTATTATTATAATTATTAAATATTATTAAAGCAGTGAGCTGGTAGAATCGTTAGCACGCTGGACGGAATGCTTCGCGCTATTTTGCCTATCGCTACGTTCTGAGTTCAAATTCCGCCGAGGTTGACTTTGCTTTTCCTCCTTTCGGGGACGATAAATTAAGTACCAGTGAAACACTGGGTCAATCGACTACTCCCCTCCAACAAAATCTCAAACCTTGTGCCTTTAGAAGAAAAGATTATTATTATTCCAAAATATCATTTTAGCAAAATGGACTTATATATAATGTCTGAGGCTACACTTCAATAGCTTTGTTAGGGCCATTATCGTTATTTAATGTTCCATCTGCATAGCTATAGTTTCGATAACACAACATTTTTTCATGTTACATATAATTTAATGTTCATATTTTAAGCTGAATCCCTCGTTGCCACATAACCATGGAGATCAGAGCTAAACGTAATTTCCATTTTCTTCTCTTGATAAAAAGCTTTTTGAAACTGACATAGTGAAATCGAAGGTAAAGCTATAAACCTTTGCTATTGTTTTTCTTCTTTTATTGTTCTCATTCTTTTATCTTTATCTCAAACTGGCATTACAGTAGCATTACAGAAACTTTCTGAAACACCGAATATACATACATACATACATACATACATACATACATGTGTGCATACATACATACGAGGGGTGTATGAAAATTCATGAGCCTCAAAAAAAAAAAAAACAACATGGTACAAGACTTTTTATACACCCCTCGTACACACACACACACACACACACACACACACACACACACATATATATCTGTAAATAATATGTGACAATTATTCGGTAGCCATGATAAAACTCCGAGTTTCGGTTGTCGGGGCGGAAACCCACACCGCCATCCTAAACTCGAAGATTTATCATGGCTACCGAATAATTGTCACATATTATTTACAGATAAATTCCTCTATTTACATAATATCGATGTCTCTTTCTTTCTTTCGTTGTCTTACTTTTTCTATCAATATATATATATATATATCATTTATATATATATATACTGTTGTGTCTGGGGAGAGTTATTCTCTTTTAGTGCCTTATAATTTAACACACTCACCGGTAAAATTTCCTCTTATTTCCTTTTTTTTATGCTCCAACACACGAACTCGCATAAAAAATCTTGTAAACCAA
>NC_068981.1:90822812-90823907 GCF_001194135.2 Octopus bimaculoides
TGCTAAAAATGGAACAAAAACGCAATAGAAGGCATTAAAACATTCGGACAGATAGACGATGCAAAGGCAGACAAGAGAAACAACAATTAGAAGGACAGGCAAAAAAAGACGGGTCATTCGTGGCTTTCTTTCCTCAGTCAAGTTCCAGAAATCATGACTATTTCGGGCAGTTACACTTGAGATGGTTCGATTTGGTTGCCCCACAAAAAGTCTAACCTAAGGGCATTAGACCCCTTTGTAAGAAAGCTAGCGAATGTGTACGGCAACAAAGACAAAGAAAAAAAAACGGAGGACATGGTACACCATTACGAATACAAACAACAAAAAACAACAACAGGTATCTTTCGACTGAGAACGAATCGAATTGAGCTGGCGTGTACGAAGTGAAAGCCTAAAAGCAGAACATAGGAAATGGATATATATACATATATATATATATATATGTATGTGTGTGTGTGTGTGTGTGTGTGTGTGTGTGTGTGTGTATACATATGTTTATGAATTTCTTTTGCAAGATTGCTGATGTGAAATCGTATATTGAAACAGATATTGCTATATTTCGGGACGGTCATTTTTTTTTTGCCAAATAAACACGCACTATATATTCGTTCTTCACTCTTTTATTTTTGTTCATCATTGTTCATCATATGTCCATTGTCTGGAAATCTTTCGCCATACATCTGTTACCTTTTCAGTAACCCTTTCCATCCACGGTTATCCTCCTGCTTATTATTTTAATTTTAATTTTATTTTCATTGTCTTTTTGTAACCGTTATTTTTACATGCACTTTTTTGAGCCATTTGATTGTTCTTTTAATTTAGCCCACAATATACCTAACAATTTTCATTTTTATTGTACATTTTAACAGCATTTTTACAATCGCCTAATATGTCTTGTACAGATATCCTGTATCTACAGTCGACCAAAATGTGTTTTTAAAGACATCGAATACCAGAATGGATTTGTTTTATTTTATTCTTTATTATAATTTTATTATAATTTTTATTAGTTTTCATTGTTTACTTAATTACTTCCATTGCATTTATCTATCATCATCATCATCATCATCATCATCATCATCATCATCATTATTA
>NC_068981.1:90825439-90834651 GCF_001194135.2 Octopus bimaculoides
TTGGTGTGTCTTTTCTAATTGTGCTACCAATCCACTTCCACTTTTTCTTAAATATTTGCTCTCTAATCGAAACTTGATTCGTTCTTTGTCATAGCTCCATATTGCTTATGTGTTCGGGTCATCTAATTTTAAGTATACTACGCAAGCACCTGTTGATGAATGATTGTATTTGCTTATTTGACTTAACTGTTGTTCGCCATGTCTCAGCCCCATACAATAACACCACTTTTACGTTAGTGTTAAAAATTCTTATTTTGTTCTTTATTGAAATTACACTTGTGCTCCATACTTTTTTTAACAGGTGAAAAACGGTCCTTGCCTTACTTTTTCTCATGCCGCCTGAGAATGTTATCTTACTACCTAAATACGTAAACTCGGCTACATCCTCTAGTTCACCGGTTTCTAGATTAATACGGATGCAGAAGCTCTAGAAGATCTCGACCTTGCAGATGATATAGCTCTACTTTCACAAACATAGCCAAATGCAAAACAAAATGTCAAAATTAGAATCAATAGCTGCCAAACTAGGATTGAAAGTCAACCGCGACAAATCAAAAATTATGCGCGTTAATGAAGAAAACAGTGAACATATTACACTAGAAACCGGTGAACTAGAGGATGTAGCCGAGTTTACGTATTTAGGTAGCATATATATTCATATTTATATTTTGCTTGTGTATGTTCGTATATATGTATGTATGCACGTATTAGCGTTTTGTATGTTTAGTGTACATACGTAAGTTTATGATTTTTAGTGTGTATATGTATAAGTACAGTATGTTTATTTTTAGGCCGTTAGATTTATGCAAGTGAATAATATTATAAACAGACTTACATACTAAAATACATATATGTATTTCGTTTTTGGATTTGGTTTGCAAAATTCTTTATGTGAGTTCCTGTGTTGAAGTATATTCTGTTGTGTCTGAGGAGTTATTCTCTTTTGGCACCTTATAATTTAACATACTTTTTACCGGTGAGAAATTTTACCCGTGAGTGTGTTAAATTATAAGGCAGCAAAAAAGAATGATTCTCCCCAGACACAACAGTACATATATGTAGTTATATATAATCGTATGTATTAATAGATTAATATGTATGTACGTATATGTAGATGTATCTGTATTTTAGCAGGCGTGTGTATGTGTTGTGTGAGTATATGTGTGTATGAGTGTGTA
This sequence comes from Octopus bimaculoides, assembly GCF_001194135.2. Taxonomy (NCBI): domain Eukaryota; kingdom Metazoa; phylum Mollusca; class Cephalopoda; order Octopoda; family Octopodidae; genus Octopus; species Octopus bimaculoides. The sequence continues at coordinate 90,826,618 of NC_068981.1, forward strand.
CACCCATACACGTATGAGCATGTGTAGATATATGTATATATATGTATATATATGTATGCATGAACATAAAATAAAAATAAAAATTGAATAGTGACATATATATGTGTAGATAGATAAACATATATATGTGTACACGTTAAGATTATACGTATGTATATGAGTGTGTATACGTGCTTATATGATTGTGTGTGCTTGTACATATGTAGGTTTATATTTGCATCTATGCATCTAAGACATTGTACCCATTCACCGTTAGACGGTGGTGAGAGGGATGCACACACACACACACACACACACACACACACACACACACACACACACACACACACACACACACACACACACACACACACACACACACAACCTTCGACAGAGTAACGTCATATACAGCTTGAACAGACACACATATCAGTACGTTCACATGTACATACGTATATACACACAGACACGTCTACACACTTATATACCTAAATACTCACATACATGCATATAGGCATGCACGCATGCATACGCATGTACACATATGCATACGCACATACTTACATGCACACATACACACATACATAAGTACATACTTACTTATACGCACACATACATACACACACAGATTAATATGTTTGTACGTATGTGTAGATGTATGTGTATTTTAGCCTGCGTGTGTATGTGTGTACGTGTGTGTGTATGTGTGAGTATATGTGTGTATATGAGTGTATATGAGTGTGTACGTACATATATATCATGTACGTACATATATATCATGTCAGTGATCAGGTAGCGGTCTCAAACACAGTTCTATATTTAAGAGCTGAGGAATTATTTACATTATTTACGTTATTTACATCTTGTTTGTTGTTAACACAACGTTTCGGCTGATATACCCTCCAGCCTTCATCAGGTGTCTTGGAGAAACTTCGAACCTGGGTTCTTAAGGAATTTTTCGATGTTATTATTACTACTTTTCAAGTCACTGCCTGGAATCGAACTTGGAATCTTGGGCAATTATAGAGTGAATTTTAAGGCTTATAAATCTAATATTTTCCTCTTCTTCCTTAATACCGGTTCCCATATGCTACTCATATCTGCACTCGGTCTGCTTAGGAGGTTGTTGTGTCCCAAAATATGTGCTGCTTCTTTTAGTTTTCGTATTTTCCAGTGGTGTTCTCTGTCTATTATTTTAACTTCATCCCACAGGGCGATATGTTGATGACACCTTTTTACTCTGACCCCACCAGGAAGATGTCCAAGTACTGTTAAATCATGTGAGCTCAATAAAGCCATTCATACAGTTCACCATGGAAATGGAAAAAGACAATCAGCTAGAATTCCTGGACGTATTAATAACACGCACCAAGTATGGATTCAGGACATCCGTATACCGCAAGCCGACCTTCACTGGACGATACCTTAACTTCAATTCCCACCATCCATACAGTGTAAAGAGAGGAATTGCTCAGTGCCTAAAACATCGAGCAATGAATATAAGTAGTGATCATGATACCCACCACGAAGAAATGATCAAGTTAAGTAACAATCTATGAAGTAACAACTACCCCAAAGACATACTACCCACTCAAATTATGAAGAAAAGGGAGGATGAAACCAATAAACTGTCCACACTCTGTCTACCCTATGTGAAAGGCCTCTCCGTAAAGGTACGAAAGATATGCGACCCATATGACATCAGGACAGTATTCAAGAGTAATACAACACTTCGCAAATATCTTTTTCGTGTAAAACCACCAACAGAAGAGAATATGACCAAAAACTGCGTGTACTCCATCCCATGCTGCTGTGGTAGATTATACAAAGGCGTAACATGTCGCCCCCTCAAAATAAGGGTAGACGAACATCGCAAAGCTGTGATACGGGGAGATGTTGATAAATCGGGTATAGCTGATCATGTATGGAAAAATGGAGACCCCCCCTGTGGGATGAAGTTAAAATAATAGACAGAGAACACCATTGGAAAATACGAAAACTAAAAGAAGCAGCACATATGCTAGGACACAACAACCTCCTTAGCAGACCGAGTGTAGATTTGAGTAGCATATGGGAACCGGTATTAAGGAAGGATAGGAAAATGTTAAATTTATAAGCCCTAAAATTCATTCCATAATTGCCCACGGGCATATGGTGTAGTGGTTAAGAGTGCGGGCTACTCACCCCAAGATTCCGAGTTCGAAAAATAACTTAGAAATAATAACCCAGGTTCGAAATTTCCCCAAGACACCTGATGAAGGCTGGAGAGTATATCAGCCGAAACGTTGTGTTAACAACAAACAAGATGAGGACAAATATCCGTCAAATATAAATAATGAAAATTTAAATGTTGAAGTGAATCTAACGGTTTTTGTGTATTTTTAAATGGTTTATAAACACCTTCCACACAGCAATTGTTTTTGTTTCAGTACACAATCTCAGATCAGGTCACTTGCTATGCAAGTACATCTCCGTAAGACATTTATTTTCAATTAAACTTATTTTACCATTAATTAATTTATTTTGGGTATATATGTTTTTCCTTCTAACTGCAGTTATTTTTGTAATTTTTTGTTTTTGATTTAAAGTTTTCTTCGATTTCACATAATATGATTTAAAACCTATTACCATTGGTTAGAAAAACCGTTAGTTGAAAGGACCAGTAAAAAAAAAAAAAAAAAAAAAGCAATTTCAAATGTGTATCTGTCAATGTAAATTGTATATTTTATACATACAAACTTAATTTTGTTCCATTCTCAATCTAAACTGTCCGACGAACGGGAACGTGAAACTCCAAGTAGCACTCTTTTGTGATATTTTTGTCATGTTTTGCAGCTTTAATAACGATAAAGCATATTACTCTACCTGCGGTATTCGAGTATTATTTTTTCTTACCTAGTGTCACATTTATGTGCTTACTTGTATATATATATATATATCTGTGTGTGTGTGTTACTTCGTGCAGAAGAAAAATACTAGACACACACATGTGAATACAGAGAAAGCAATTTCATTGTCTATTAAAAAGAAAGTTTGTTTTCATATCCGTTGAAGTGGAAATATTTCACTTTTGTAAACAAATGTCGTGAGCACATATCTCTATATGATGGTCGATTGACTCTATCATATTCATTGTTTATCCAAGAAAGACTATCTCTAAAACTCCACTTCCTCCACCCCGCTCCAAGTAAACGATAGTCGCTTACGGTTGGAAGGTATTTGATAAATCTGTTCGTTCATCACTGACTTGATCACACAATAAGACCAAGACCTCATTTCACAGCGACATTAAATTCACACATTCATTACACATTATATATTTAGTGGGGTATATTTTATATAGACCACCAGAAATCCAAATAAAAATGTTATTGCGGTAGAGAGATGTGGATACTATCTCAGTGAGTGATGGAATTTTCATTATTTCGGCAAATACGGGAGACAACTCTGTACATGTCTCTGCTTTAAAAGACACGGGTCCACTTTCGTTGGTATGTAACAGTTAACTGTTATCACAGTAGCAACACCGATTACTAATGTAACAAAAAACGTTAGTTCTTTTGTTATAAACAATGCAACTTATACCACAAACCACAAAATAAAATACTACGCAAGTTGCAGTAGTAATTATTACTCAGGAGGTATTTTGTGTTACCACCACAGTAAAAACAATCGAAATAGCAACAATCTTAACAGAAATACAAGTAACAACAATATAAGTTGAAGCAAATTTAGAAAACTAAATGTCCAGTTTCAATTAAAGAGAAGAGTGATGAAGACATGTAACCTCAAATATTGAGGATAATACTAAGATGTTTTGTTTCTGGGTAAAAAAACGAATTAAAGAATATCAGACCCTTAAAAAAAACAAACAGACAAAAAGCAGAATACCAGTATGTATCCGACAAGAACAGCAACCACATTAAATCAGAATCAAAAGGCTTTGGTTGACTTTGTGATGGCTACACCGGCTTATTTCGATGCGTTAGCATTGATCTAATTTGAGTAACAAATCACCACAAGTCACTACACTTCGTTATAGAAATTGAACAAAAATTGCTAGAAGCTACTAACCAATATTTCCAGTTCTATATCTTGTGGTGAGGAACCGGAGAAAGATTTGGTAAAAGAGTAAAAGTCAAGAACATCGCAAAGAAGACATTGTGAAAAATAACAGCAGTAAAACGAACCTCTTCCAAATGCCCAGATCGACTATTCTGTGAACCAAACGGATGGAAGTAACGCAAGAAATATAACATCCTGTTATTGGCGGTGGAAACGAAGAGTCTACCCTAGCAAAACAACAACCTGCCAGTGAGAGCAGCAACAAATGTTTATGTAGAAGTATGGAAACCTTTTGCTACAGAGGTTGATGATTATTTTGAGGAGACCAAGAAAATAAATTTTCTTTTGAGGTCTTGCAAAAAAATCCTAAACAAACTCAGAGCCAAATGAGATCTGGGTACGTAAACGTGCGTCTCAGCGAATATTAGTTCCTGAAGCAGAGTCACATCCTATATTACCTCATGCCACTTGATCTAGATATGATAGACATTGGTAATGATAGACATTTTCCAGTACTAGAATTGACTAGAATTTTTAGTTTCTTTCGGTCAATTGAGGTCGACTGTATGAATGTGTCACTTCGAAAAGATCTGGATATAGAGAAAAGAACGATCGTTTCAAACTAGGATGTCAGGTCCATCAATTTGGTTCATAGAATAGTCATAGAATGGACATTTGGAGGAGGTTCATTTTACTGCTGTTATTGCACACAATGTCTCTCTTCTTTGCGATGTTTTTCTTGGTCACCGTCTCACTTTTGACTTTCCCACTTTTGCCACTAGCTTTAATTGAAGCCAGTGATGCCTTGTAATCATTGCAACAAGTGTTGCCTTGTAATCATTCTTGCTGGTATCTCATTCATTAGCGTTTGTAAAGGATTGTAATGGCATTTTAGATGCATGTTGTAACTATTGGAGACTTACAGATAGTAAGACGAAGGGCTAAAAGAGTTTTAATTTGTACTAGCAGTTCCATCTGTCAGATATCGAATGAATTTCCTAGATATGTCAGTGTAGACTTGGTCAACGTGTTGAGGGTTATCTGGATCACGTTTATGTTGAGTAATTCTTAGGTTTAACAGAAAGGAAATGTTTAGTTTGATCACATATTTGGTAATTGGTTATTGAATTAATGATCCGTACTGTCAACTTTGGATGTCAACAGACTCGGTCGCTGGAAACTGAGCATGTTATTTCAGAAACGCAAAGTCTGTAATGACCGAATTAAAGAGATATTTGAGAGGTGTTAACGGGATCCCTTATAAATAACAAATTGTGATAGAATTAAAAACCTAATTAGAATAGAGACTGATAGTTTTAACAAGAATTTATTTACGGCAAATTGTTCAAAGATAGGGGATATTAGATTTAGTTCACATATGATCTAAAGGACCCTGTAGGAAATACATCGTAGGCGACACGCTATAAATGGCACTTGGTTGTACATATATTTTTTTCTCTGCTCAATACAAAGGATGTGACAATATTGCAAGGTGTATATCCTAAGAAACGACGTTAAGAAAATCATTTGAGACATTAACTTGAAATAAAAACGTGATAAAATCTTTGGATTGATATCTGCTGCTAGCAAATGTGAAAAGGATTTCAGATTAAAGGTGTGTAGGAAGCCATGAACTGGGATCGACGAAGTTTGAAGCGTGATCCTTAAATATCTGGAACTGGATGCTTTACCTTTTGAACTTTATTCGAGTGTATTTGTTGCATTCAGTGTTTGTTGATGTGTACCAACAAGTTCCAGACTGAAAATGTTGCCAGTTTACTTCACCAAGGAATCAAGTAATATGAAAATGAAAATAACGATATTAATAAAAAGTGGGGAATTAAGTAACAAAATATTGAGCGGGGTGAAGGGTTAACAGGTTGTACATCTCAGTCCGAATGGTGTGTTCAGCCGCACTTCGCGGACGTAATTGCAAAGGCATTGCTGCAAAGAATGGTCAGCGATACTGGAGAATGATTTCCCGGCAAGTATGGAGACGAATAAGGAAGAGATAATTGATTTGAGTCCAGTGCTTTCAATAACAGACCTTCAATTTTGATCACGCGAAAATGGCCGATAAGGTTGTTATTTCTTCGTTATATAAGAAACAGACCATTTGGTTTTACATTCAGAAACTAAATCATTGCATTATACAGCGGCAAGTTTGGGGATAAAGGAGATAACGATGTTTTTGAAAGATTTCGAATCGTACTTTCCATCCGTCAAAATATTTTACTCATATCGAATTTGTGTTTTGGTTTTTGAAACCTTTACTACAGCAGTATATGGGATGTAAGAAAGTGGTGTCTGCATATACAGACGACGTCAACATCGTGGTATCGGGCATTTCAGGAATCGAGGGAAACCACTAAAATTGAAAGATATATGTCGTAGCACTAGGATCACGATTAACCAAAAGCAAATAGGTTTGTCAATTCGAGAGGCAAGTACACGTAGGCTAGTTTTGTTGTTGGCATGAGGGTTTGATTAAATTGCACAGGATATAATTTAGTCTCTATCTTCAGGTGGATGGTGTAGTGGAAGGGCCGAAGAGAAGGATAGAAATCGAGGAGAAAGAAATGTTGATGAGAAACAAATGCGGCTAGAAAAGAAGTCATGTGGTTGGCAGCATGGAATCGGCAGCGAACTACGTCCACGGTGAACTAAGAGTACTCAGGCAAAGTGACGATTTGACTAGTAGGGTAGTGGATGTACAAAAGGTCTTGAGTTTCGATGCATTTTGGATTCAAACCATACCTCATTGACCCTGCTTTTTATTCCCCTGGAATCGACAGAATAAATACCTGTTATATATTGAAGCTGAATGAATAGGAAATTTTCTTTACAGTTCAACATATTTGTGGCTTTTTATCAAAATTAAAAATTATTACCACTGTTTCAAGTTGTGAGTTCAAATTCCATCTATGCCGGCTTTTTCTTTCAACTCTGAAAAATTAATAAACTAAGTATAACACTTATGTTCCGGTCGATTAAGTTTGTTACATTCCTACCTTACTAGTTTATAGCGTTGTGCTACCGTGGGAAAAATTACAGCGCAATTCTGGAAAATCTAGTTGACAAGGCCTTCAAAGAGGCCATGAAAAGAAGAGTAAAAACTGCTGAAACATACAAAATAACAAACAAAACAAAACAGTGTTGATTATTTGGCTATTGTCAAGGCTGGCCTACACAGACTGAAGTCATATTGGTAGATTATGCATTGTATTCAGCTACTTAACGCCTACTCAAAGTTGAAGAGATACAGGTATGCAGGAGAGCTAAAAGTAGGCGATAGAAATATATGAGAAAACAGACACATAAAAGCTACATAGAGGACGATGTTACTGTTATTTTTAGCCCCAAGAAAACATCTCCTCCAGCTGGCTAACGACACACTTTGTCCGATTAGTATTTGCGAAGGGAGGTCACCGCTCCCATCTCTAGCCTTACGTGATACACACAGACCCGGGTTTCTGAGTAGTTACCCGTCTTCAGTGTCTGATAATCAGCAGCTAGTAATGAAAACTCATTCCACTCGCAAAATACTATATGCTTTTTTCAGTGACAAACTGTCGTGCATCTCGAAAAAGGAGAAAACGATGTCTTGGAAGGGCTCCGTTAACCGGTCAGCCGAGTGGCGTCCTGTTTAACCGATGTTCAGGGAAGGACAGAGAGAACAGGAGATTCCGTTAAAGACGTTACTAGAAGTACAAGTAAAGGAGCCGATAATGTGATAGGGACAATTGTGGGTGCCTGTGAGGATGGTGGTGTTGGAGAAGTGGGAGCAAGTAGGGCGGCGTGGGCGGGAGCAGGGGAACGAACCAGGCTGGGAAGTGGGGTTAGGGAAGAAACTGTGGACCAGGAGGTCACGTAGGTTATGGCCTCGTTTGAAGGGGGGAAGGGGTAAGTTGGGGAAGATCTGCGAGGAAGAGGGGCTGGAATGGAGTCGCCGGAAGGCTTGGAGAATGGTATGTTGGAAGGGCAGGGTGG
>NC_068981.1:90835068-90836572 GCF_001194135.2 Octopus bimaculoides
AAATCGAACTATTAAAATAAAGAACAGAAGCGAATGATTAAAAAATTATATCCATTGATCAAGTAATCCATGTAGAATTCAGAATGAAAAAATCAAGAGGGCCTTGAAATATCTCAAAATTGTGATAAGAAGAATGGGAAATAGAGGAACCAAAATCTCTTCAACGTTGAAAAAATAAACATCCTACTGATTGTAAATACGAAACTGCATTCAAAACGGAACACGTTTTCAAGCACACTATTCACATTATTTACATTTGACGGATATTTGTCCTCACCTTATTTGTTGTTAACACAATAGTTCGGCTGATATACCCTCCAGTCTTCATCAGGTGTCTTGGGGAAATTTCGAATCTGGGGTTCTCATTCCTAAGGTATTTTTCGATATAATAATAATAATAATAATAATAATAATAATAATTATAATTATTATTATTCAGGTCACTGCTTGGAATCGAACTCGGAATCTTGGGGTTAGTAGCTTGCACTCTTAACCACTACGCCATAAACCCATGGGCATATGGCGTAGTGGTTAAGAATTCGATTCCAAGTAGTGACCCGAATAATGATAATAATAATAATAATAACAATAATAATGATAATAATAATAATAATAATAATAATAATAATAATAACATCGAAAAATACCTTAGGAATGAGAACCCAGGTTCGAAATTTCCCCAAGACACCTGATGAAGGCTGGAGGGTATATCAGCCGAAACGTTGTGTTAACGACAGACAAGATGAGAACAAATATCCGTCAAATGTAAATAATGTAAATAATGTACATAATTCCTCATCTCTTAAATATAGAACTGTATTACGTTTTCAAGCACCCCTAATTCTAACATTAGAAAATGGACTGTAGAGTGAACCAAATTCTTCAAACACATACCATCATAAAATGCAGAAGACAACTCAGATAATGAAACAAATATTAAGAAAAGCCAAACTAAACAAATAACAACCGAAGAAACAGGGAAAAATGCGAAAGATCTAACTGTAGTAGAAGTTTAAATCTGTCAAAATATAAAGAAACAAATTTACCTGTGAATCTGAAAACCTCAGATTGTACACTCTCAGATTGTAGCGAAAAAGTACATAGAGTAAACCGTGATGTCCTCAACACAACGCATGACTCTCCATATATCATACATAAGTATACCGAAATACAAATAGGAATCATATCTCGATAAGAAGCAATTAAGTTTTATAAGCTTCCTCATATCAATTTGCCAAAGGCACATAGTAACTGCAACAAATTAAACAACACATAACGATACATTAATCTCTTTTTAACCATTATGTATAGATAAAATATATACATACATGTACACACATATAATGTTAATGTTTATTTCTATGTCAAATTATACATAAAAGAAGAATTTAACTGGAGACTAACGGATTATTTAATAAAATCTTATGTGAGCGAGCAAGCTGACACTTCGATGTGACTGTCAATCTTTTCGTTCTCTCTCTCTCTCTCTCTCTCTCTCTCTTCA
>NC_068981.1:90836782-90839451 GCF_001194135.2 Octopus bimaculoides
TATATATATATATATATATATATATATATATTTTCTGTGATGGTCCCAGAAGTACGGGAAAACCTACCTTTTTTCTTGCTAGTGCTTATATGCTCCGTTATTATACTACCTTCTTTAGTCATTGCACAATGATCGCTTATAAGCATTAAGCTTTAGCTTTTGATGCTCCCTTCGTTAATTAAGATAACACTAAACTTTACTATTTTAGGAATGTCGTTTTGTAATATCTCTCACTAATGTATTAGCCAAGCCTGCTTAATTCTCACACTAATCGTGTGCTATATAACACATCCACTTCGCGATATATTTTATTCCCTAGTTTTCAAAAGTATCAAAAGTGGGTCGTGGAATTCGTTCTTAGTGAAAACACTAATTGTAACGACACAAAGAACAATTTTTTTGCGAGATAGACTTTCCCTGGAAATATTAAAAAGTATGTAAAAGATTTTTCTCTCTCTCTCTTCTTACTCTATTTCTGAACGTATTTTACGTACGTACGTACGTATGTATGTATGTATGTATGTATGTATGTAGGGATGGCTGTTTCTATGTGCCTAGGCATAAAGTGTTTATACAACTAGGCAGGAAGAAGCGTTTAAATGTTGTTATGATATTTGTAGAGAAAAGAAATATTTTTAGAAGAGAAACGCCAACGAGAAGAATAACAATTGCTATTGAATAAATAATATAAAACCTAAGGTGCAGAAACGTTAGCAGGCTGGGCGAAATGCTTAGCTATATTTCGTCTGTCTTTACGTTCTGAGTTCAAATTCCGCCGAGGTCAACTTTGCCTTTCATCCTTTCGGGGTCAATAAATTAAGTACCAGTAGCGTACAGGGGTCGATCTAATCGACTGGCCCCCTCCCCCAAACTTTCGGGCCTTTTGCCTAGAGTGTTGTGTGTTGGCACTCCGTCGCTTACGACGTCGAGGGTTCCAGTTGATCCGATCATCGGAACAGCCTGCTCGTGAAATTAACGTGCAAGTGGCTGAGCACTCCACAGACACGTGTACCCTTAACGTAGTTCTCGGGGATATTCAGCGTGACACAGTGTGACACAGCTGACCCTTTGAATTACAGGCACAACAGAAACAGGAAGTAAGAGTGAGAAAAAGTTGTGGTGAAAGAGCAGGGTTCACCACCAATCTCTGCCGGAGCCTCGTGGAGCTTTAGGTGTCTTCGCTCTATAAACACTCACAACGCCCGGTCTGGGAATCGAAACCGTGATTCTATGACCGCGAGTCCGCTGCCCTAACCACTAGGCCATTGCGCCTCTAGTAGAAATGAATATAAAACCTAAGGTAATACGGTTTTTCAGCATCACTACACTACAAAACATAGGAGTAACAATAAATCGCCAAGTTAATGTATAATAATATCGCACACGATAAAGCGTGAAAATTAATCTGTTTCGAGAATACATTAGAGAGAGATATCTCACAAGGACATCATTCAATTGCGTAAAATGGTGAAGTTTAGCGTTATCCTATTTAATGAAGAGTGCATTAAAAGCTAATTAGAAATAATTAACATAGATAAGACAGATAAATAAATAAGACAGACAATGTTAGTCAATGATTAACGTTACTTTAATTATTCTGACGTATATGGGGGATACCTTTGGGTATAATAGCAGTCTTATTAGTAAGAGTCAGCCAAATTTAACCTATATAACCACGAAGCCTATGCTGAGATGACAAAGTCTAATAGAATCAAAATGTGTCTGTGGTTTTCTTCTGTAGTTTTCAAAAGAAAATACCAAAAGCGGGTTGTAAAATTCTTTCTTAGTGAAGACATAAATTGTAACGACGCGAAGAACATTTTTTGCGAGGTAGACTTTCCTTGAAAATTTTAAACTGTATGTAAGAAATTTCTCTCTCTCTCTCTCTCTCTCTCTCTCTCTCTCTCTCTCTCTCTCTCTCTCTCTCTCTCTCTATCTACTTATTCTATTTCTGAACGATTAAAGATCTGATTAGACAGAAGGGCGCGCTCGCGCGTGTGCACACATCCCATGAATGCTTTTTAAACTGTAACCTATTTTTCTCTCCACAAGAATTGTCCAATTTCGTAAAATATTAAATTTAGCGTGATGTATTTGCCTCGGGTTATGTCAATCGACAATTCCAAACAAAGGACAAAATAAAGATATAAATGGCTTGCAGCGACTGGAAGCTTAAAGATTTTTCTGATGTGTGGAAAAAAACAAACAAAACAATAACTGTTTATGTTCAATACTAATTCTTTACAGTTTTATTTATAAATCAGATTTTCAAACCTGCCTGAACATAAAAATAATCTAGAAAGAATTGTCTTTCCTATATGTTGTATTAAAATATTAGTCATTGACAATTGATTGCCATTATATTCTGAATGCTCACTCGATTAAAATCGATATTTCTCAAAAAAAAAAAAAAAAATATAAAACAATACATGCATATACTTACATTTTTAAAAACTTTTTTACTTGTTTCAGTCATTTGACTGCGGCCATGCTGGAGCACCGCCTTTAGTCGAGCAAATCGACCCCAGGACTTATTCTTTGTAAGCCTAGTACTTATTCTATCGATCTCTTTTGCCGAACCGCTAAGTTACAGGGACGTAAACACACCAGCATCGGTTGTCAAGTGATAGTGGGGCGACAAAACACACACACACACACACACACACACA
>NC_068981.1:90839848-90843489 GCF_001194135.2 Octopus bimaculoides
ACACACACACACACATATATATACGACGGGCTTCTTTCAGTTTCCGTCTACCAAATCCACTCACAAGGCTTTGGTCGGCTCGAGGCTATAGTAGAAGACACTTGCCCAAGGTGCCATGCAGTGAGACGGAATCCGGAACCATGTGGTTGGTAAGCAAGCTACTTACCACACAGCCACTCCTCTGCCTCAATATTTTACACACACACACACACACACACAGACACACACACACAAACACATACGCACACACATTTCGGACTGGTTATTTCGAGGTCTTAAATGAACCCCCGTCAAGACGGTCAACTTCCGCGACCACAGAGGACAAAGCCGACGCTGTATCCGTTATGATTCTTGAGGACCACCGGATTTCAGCTAAGGACATAGCTGAGACTCTGGAGATTTCCTGCAGCAGAGTTGGCCACATCATCTACCATATTCTGGACATGAGAAAGTTTCCGCAAAATGGGTGCCGAAATGGCTGAAGGCAATTCAGAAGCGCAATAGAGTGAGTATATCAAAGGCGATTTTGGACTTGCTTGCAGCTGGAGAGGCTGATGTGGCTCGTTTAGTCACCATGGATGAAACTTGGCTTCATGGTTATGATCCCCAGATCAAACAGCAATCAATAGAGTGGCGCCACAGCGATTCACCGCATCCCAGAAGTTAACTGGAAAGATTCTGGCTTCAGTGTCCTGGGACAAAGATGGAGTACTCCTCATAAAATACCTGCCAAAGGCTCGCACCATCAACACAGAATACTACATGTTGAACGAACTGCGTGAAGCTTTGAAGTAGAAGCGCTGTGGGAAGCCGAGTTGTGTTGTCCTGCTTTAGCAGGACAATGTACCAGCACACACAGCACATGAAACTCTACGGAAAATACGCGACTTTGGCTTCGAATTAGTAGACCATCCACCTTACTTTCCTGACTTGGGCCTCTCCAACTATCAGCTCTTTCCACAACTGAAGAAACATCTCAATGGAACGAAATTTCACTTTGATTCGGATGTGATCGCTGTTGTAGAAGTCTGGTTGGAGGCCCAACCTTCTGAGTTCTTTTTCAGGACTTAGAAAAATTGAAAGACAGCTGCAATAAGTGCGTGAATCCGAGAGGGGAATATTTTGAATAAAATCATAGTTAACTGATCCTTTTGTATTTTCTTTTACCCAAAGCCAGGAACTTTTCAGCACTGCCTCGTATGCACGTGCATAAAATGTTGATAATATTGAAACAGCAAATATATATCTAGAGAACTGAAATTATAGGCTATCAGAAAAAAGGATTTGCGAAGAAAACAGAATTGACTACAGCAGTGACCGGGCATATCACAGTGTCACACCAAATGCACATACGCACGCATGTATATATTTATACTTGCAGAGATACCTGGTATTACTCGGGATTAAAACGACATAGTTTGTATATATATTACAGTTATGTTGAAATAAGTGATGCGGGAAAGTGCAGCATTGACAACAAAACATTTGTGGAGTAAATAAATAATGAGCTAATTCGACTAAGCGACATGTCATGCATCCGTTTCGAGTATTCCAGGCTCTAACTTATCATGGAAAATTGGGGGTGAGGGTATGTGCATGCCTTTGCTGATCTTGAGAAAGTCTCATCTCACTCCTCTCTTCACACTCCATCTGCCGTACTGCAGCATGCCTTAGCTGATCTTGAGAAAGTCTCATTTCGCTTCTGTCTTGAGACTCTATTTGACGTGCTGCAGCATGCGTTTGCTGATCTTGGAAGATTCCATGAATTTAAGGGTAAATATGTAATTGTAAATACCTTGCAACTTTGCAACTGCTACGATAATTATGAACTGGTAATTGAACGGTAAATATGTATTTTCATATACTTTGGACCTGCCACCTAATTGTTTTTTGTCAAGAGTTTCACCTCTAACCGTTCGTTATGTCAGTCAACACACATACACTGATACACCGTTCCGCTGTCATAGCGTTAAAGACGGAAAGTTGCCGATGCGTAATGTTGTTCACATTAGGATATAAACTATCTATTTATCTATCACAGTAGAATTAAGAGTGAAAGAATAAAAGTGAAACAATATTGTATGACATTACAATATAGATCTTATTCTTTCACTTTTGACGCGCAATACCGAACCAGTACCAATGTTATATTGTCTTAATCCAAATGAAAAAAAAAAATGACAGGGTGACACTCACGGGGTGTGATACTATTAACTTGTAAAATTTGATTTGATTTGGGCGAGCCGTTTGAGAATGCATAGGGAACAGACAGACAGAAAATTTTTTTTATATATATAGACAAGGAAGTCAATTTGTAGATAGAACTTACAAACCCCGTTTGAGCGTATAAAGGCTCTAGAAGAAATTAACTTAAGTGAACAAACTTGAGTCGCTTTAGAAAAGCTTTTTCTAATGCATGACCGCTTAGTGGCATGGTTGAAATCTAATTGGTTAGTCACAAAAGCTTATCGGCTGTATGTGGCCCATAGCGGTCACACGTACGCATGCACGATCGCACGCACAACGTTTTTCGATGGAGGAAGAAATGTAAAAAGTGTATTTAAATAGATGGAGTGCAAAAAATTAAAAATAAGTAATGTTGTAGGGAGAACGTACAAATATCGTAAAGACAGATATTTACGCACGACAAAATTGAAACACACACACACACACATGCACCCCTACATACATATTGATATACACCTAGCCACTATATAGCTTCTAGGATATATTTAAGTATCCAATTACCCATCAGGAGGTCACTGAGAAATATATTTTTATTGACTTTCGAAGGCAGATATTACTTATCGGTGATAAAGTGGTTGCTTCGTTTTATTGCCTGTTTCTGGATGATTTATATGCCAACAATTCAAAATGTCAGTAATTGTTAAATATTGTGTTGCTAAGCGAATAATAGTGTCACTTCAGCTAGCGGTCTACCTGGCTTTTTTACACTTCAGTGTGCAGTCTAGCTCCAATCCCAATCCCTAAACCCCGAATCCAGACCGTAAACCCAAACCGTGACTCCTAAACCTAGCCCTAACCCAAAATCTTAACCTTAATCTCAAACAAGAGGAACTAATTTCACAGCGTGGACTACGGATTCTGTAACAGAACACACACAAGAGAAGTCCCAGAGTAACTATTTAGCTCAACAATGCTGTGACGCGGTAAGTAGGTACCGAAACATGTTGATGTTCTGCAAGATGACTGGCAGCAAATATTCCATATTTTCTTTATGTGGTATATTTGAAGTTTGTTAAATTAACGTGCATGTAAGATTATAGTATCTGCGACTAGATGAAGTAAACTTGTACTGCTTTCTTTCATAAACGTGTATCCACTATACATGCATGTCTATCTATCTATCTATCTATCTATCTATCTATCTATCTATCTATCTATCTATCTATCTATCTATCTATCTATCTATCTATCTACTGCCTGTCTGTCTGTCTACATATCTATCTTTTATACTTTGGAAAAGGGGGTAAGACAAACTGAATATATTCCAATACAGTACTCAACATATAATACATAAAGCGAAGATAGAGTTAATATATATTTAGTGACGCAGATGATCAAACAGCTGTCGTGTGACCGTTTTACAAATAAATGTTTGTGTGGCCGTGCATATATAT
>NC_068981.1:90845996-90846883 GCF_001194135.2 Octopus bimaculoides
TATATATATATATATATATATATATTTGTGTGTGTGTGTGTGTGTGTGTGTGTGTGTTTACAGTAACGGATAATGTTTTGATTGATTGTAAATCTAGTGACGTCATTTGTTTTTCTCCATCTCGCTGGCTGCCTTAATATATCACTCGATGTTTGGGTATTTTAGTCAAATATTTTTGTTTTGGCAGAAGTCTATTGTTCTGACTGTTTGACTTCTTGGTGATGATATTTGTTTGTCCAAAGTTTTGATCCTTTGTTTTTGACTTGCAGAGTTCCAGTGCTCTGGTTGGTTGATTTTTCAATTAAGCAATTTGTCCTGACCTCATAAAAACTCAATCGTAGTGGCTGCAGAAGTACTCGACTCTACACAGATAAACAGACTGTGTTTGCGAACTTCAACATCAATTAAATTTGCACTCGGATACTTAGTGTACGGTTAAAACACTGTTGTCGAAATCGTCCTACCCTTTCTAAATGTCTATGATAAGTAAACCAGATCTCCCATGCATACACTAACAAACGCTTAAGCACAAATATTGTAGACCTTTAAGTTTGTCTCAATTGAAATTCTATGCCAAGACAATAAACATCTATACAATTTCCTGAATGTATCACTAACTTTCTAATCTAGATTCAAGGCTCCTTCATTTTAATTTCAACATCAACAACAGGTTATTTTTGTATGTATGTATGTATGTATGTATCTATTCATAGACATGTATGTACTATATGTATATATATATATATATATGAGTTACATACATACATACATACATACGTATGTATGTATGCATGTATGTATATATGTATGTATATTTGTATGTATCTATTCATAGACATTATGTATTAGACATACATACATACATACATACATACATACATATATAT
>NC_068981.1:90846991-90849021 GCF_001194135.2 Octopus bimaculoides
TATATATAAAAGTTACGGAATGGAGTATGGGAAATCCGGGCTACATATGTTTCATAAGTTGTGGAACTCGCCAGCTACTCTTCAGGCCAAGGATATCTTGATTGATTAGATTAAAGGCTATATTGTTGCAAGGAGGTACATGTTGATAAGGGAAGAAAGAAGAGAAAGAAAGAAAATTAAATAAATGAAATAGAATAAAATATAGGGGAGTGAGAGAATGGAGAAATTGGACAGGTCGGTGGTAGATAATATAGTAGTTTTAGCTTAAGCACAGAATTCAATGGTGGGGTTGGCATTTGAATAGAAGAGAAATTGGAGGGGAGAGGATGGGGAGATATTTTTGACTGTGGGGGACAAAAGAGAGTGTGTATGAATAAAGCAAGTAGGGTAGGGAGTTTAAGCACGGCTAGTGGTCCTATGGTCAAAAGGCATAAATTGGTACAAGAAAGAAAATGGTGAAGGTGTATGTAGGCGTATGTACTTTTACATTTACGGATGGAGGGGGTAGGGAGCAGAAATATAAGGAGAGAAGAATATTTTAGGTTGTAAGTAAAAATACAGGTATAAAATTGTAATTGATGATTAAGGGCTTAAAAGGGGAGGGTTTAATACGCAGTGTAGGGAGGATATGAGAGTTATGAGGAGACAAGAGCAGGGTGGAGTTGTAATCATTTGTATTTCGAGACTAGATTTAGTGCCCAATGTTCGCAGGTGAATATTATGCAGTTGCGTTCATTGAGACAGTCCGAGGATTGCAAAATAACCATGACTTCGGCTATGCAGAGATGACACTATTATATCCGCTGTACGGTTTAACGTGGGTGATTATAGACCATTTGAGAGTGTAAGTTGAGTCAAGCGTTTGTTGATTGATAAGTTGAGATAACGATGTACTTACTGTTGGATTTTATATGGGATTTGAAGCTAGAGTAGTGACTGATTCTAGCTTTGAAGGTGGTGCTACACGAGCCAATGTAAATGTAGTTGCAGTTGCTAGTTGATACTGTGCACTTATAAACTACGTTTTTAGTGAGACAGCAGTTATCTAAAGAACAGGAGGTCGGGCATTCTGAAGCTACATAAATTTGTAGCTCTGGATGAGCTTGTGAGGTGATTGCTTCTTAGTGAGTCTGAACTCATGGCTCACCACTTCATCCTTAGTGGATATCTCCTAACTACTATCCATACAACCCTTGCCAGAGCACGTTCCGTGTCTCTGCTCTCTCTCCCCGCCATTTTCCGTCTGCCATTCCCCGCTCACCTGTCACCCCTCCACCCTGCCCCTCCAACATGCCATTCTTTGAGCTTTCCAGCGACTCCAGTCCAACCCCACTACCTCGCAATCTTCCCGCAATCTTCCCCTTCCCTCCTTCAAACGAGCCCACAAGCTGCGTGACCTCCTGGTACATATTTTCTTCCCTAACCCCACTTCCCAGCCTAGCTCGTTCCCCTGCTCCCTCCCATGCTGCCGCACTTGCCCCTACCTCTCCAACACCATCATCCTCACAGGCACCCATCATCAACCCTATCATATCACCGATTCCTTTACTTGCACTTCTAGCAACATAACTTACTACATCTCCTGCTCTTTCTGCCCTTCTCTGTACATCGGTCAAAGAGGAAGCCGCTTGGCTCAGTAGTTCGTGGAGCACCTCCGAGACATCACAAACATATACATCTTCGTTACTCATTTATATATATATATATATTATGTAAGGTATAAGTTAGAGGAGTTTAAACCCTCTAAAGGATAGATGTGTCCAAAGGCACTCCTGGTAATTACCTCAGTAAGTATGGTTCTTGGTATAAGGTATACGGCAGCAGGTAATTAAAAAAGTAAACTGTAGATAAATGTCTATATAGACGATAAGATAATGGAGGAAACACAACAATGAGAAGTGTGTCTTTGGTGCTAAAAAGCCATTATTTAATTAGTCAACTAATTAAGTCACATGTGAGCAGAGAGGGAGGAAGTGGAACAAGGTGGGCGACAAGAGACAGGGGAAGGAGAATATATATATATATATATA
>NC_068981.1:90849864-90852211 GCF_001194135.2 Octopus bimaculoides
GCATGATGAAGGCAATTGGCACAACAGGGCAACAAAGCCACCATACAGTCTCTGATGGATGAGCAGGGGCACAAATTTCTCGAGCCTAGTAAAATGTGTGAGGCCTCTCAGCAGCACTTTGCCCGACTTTTCGGGACAAGTGGCGAGCGAGAACGCAGGGTGGACTTCAGTGCCTACCTGCATAGCCTGCCACGACTCTCGGCAAGAGAGGCAGAGAGTTGCGAAAGTGATATCGCAGTGGCGGACGTGCGGGACGCGATGGCAGAGTGTGCGAGGGATAAATCGCCAGGTTTGGATGGTCTACCCTACGAGCTTTACAGTTGTATGCCAGACTTGTTTGGAGACTGGCAGCAAAACGGGAGCATCCCCGGTTTTGTGAGCCAAGGAACAGTAACGCTGCTACAGAGAGATCCAAACAAGGAGAACGTAATAGATAACTTTAGGCCAATCACTCTACTCAATGCAAACATGAAAATTTTGACCAAGGTGCTAGCCAAGAAGTTGACAGTTGTCATCGAGAAATTGGTCGACAAGGCGCAAACATGCGCCGTGCCGGGCCGGAGCATCCCTGAGAATCACCACCTCATACGCTACATTATAAACAGGGTAGTTAAGGAACCTGGCATGGGTCGGGCACTGATCAATTTGGATCAATCCAAAGCTTTCGATAGAGTAGACCATCGATACTTGGAGGTTGTCTTCATAGCGGCTGGTTTCGGTCCCGTTTTCCGCAGAGTTTTGTTTAATCTTCATCAATCTACTTAACAGAGTAAAGAACAAAAATACTTTTTGCAAATTAACTAACTTTTTGCAAATTAACTAACTTCAAAAATAGTGTCTCTTTACTCAATACAGGGTGTAGTATATTTCACGATACCACATAGAATTCCCCGATTTCTGGAAATTCCGGATTTCTGAAGGCTGCATGAGAGGTCTGATAATGTATTTTATATCGTCCATTTGTACTCTTAATTCATATCACGCCAGTGTCAAATTTGGATTTCATATCTCTATTGTCAGTAAAATTAGCCGTAGTAATATGCCAAAATCGATCTTACTGGTTCCGTCATCCACTCACTACCACAAAAAAATATAAAATAATAATAACCAAGCTTAGTTCATAAAGAAGTAATTCATAAATTATTAATAAAATGACTCTTTGTAATGAGGTCACGTGGCATAAATTTGAGTGTAAGAGAGATGACTTCAAACTACTCAATTACATTTTTTTATCTTCTGAACTGCGATTCTTCAAATTAACGTTGCTACTCAATTTAGCAGAATCGATATAATAATTGCCTACAAATAGCAAAACGCAATGCATATAATCGCATATTCCTCCGATTTCGTCCAGGAAAAAAAAACAAAAAACAACATAAATACCAACATATTATTTTCACAAAGTTGTTGACGCCAGGGTAGATGTTTTGTTTAATAAATATGCATATGGTGTCATATTGATATGTCTAATCAAAATATATCTAAATTCTGTGTGAATATGTGACCTATGGTTAAGCTATAGAGAAACTCCTTCCAAGCATTCCAATACATACATAAAAACATACATACATACATACATACATACATACATACATCAATGGAACTGTAAAGATATGTAAAACTTTCCAAAAATTTAGCACATAAATACATATGCATGCATCTAGACATAAAAACGCATCCATTAAACAAACATACAAATCTGCGCATACACTAACACCAAATACGGCACACACACACACATATGCACAAATACCTAGATGATGTTGATGAAAGTTCCAATGAAGGAGCCTTGAATCTATGTTAGAGTCCGGCTCTTTCTCTATGGACAAGAAATACAGAAATGAAACTGATTGATAATATACATACGTACGTACATACATATGTACGTACGTACATACATATGTACGTACGTACATATATAAATGTATAGAGTAATATACATTAGATAAATAGAAATTCATTCTGTGTCTATATAGCAGCGATGAATATTCTCAATGTGTGCATGCGCGTGCGTGCGCATGCGCGCGTGTGTATTTGCACATATATGTATACATGTATACTCTTTTACACTTTTCAGTCATTTCACCGAGGCGATGCTGGAGCACCTCCTTTTGTCGAAGAAACGGATCCTAAGACTTATTCTTTGTAAGCCCAGTACTTATTCTGGCATTCTCATTTGCCGAACCGCTAAGTTACGGGACATAAACACACCGACGTCGGTTGTGAAACGATGGTGGAGGGACAAACAAACACAGACACAAAGATACACACACATAAGTATATATATATATACATACACACACACACACACACACACACACACACACACACACATATATATATATAT
>NC_068981.1:90852221-90852478 GCF_001194135.2 Octopus bimaculoides
AACAGACGAGGACAGGTGGTGTAAATAACAAAAGGATGTACACACGACATGCTTTTCTTTCAGTTTTCGTCTACCAAATCCACTCACAAGGCTTTGTTCGGCCCGAGGCTATAGTAGAAGACACTTGCCCAAAGTGGCACGCAGTGGAACCATACCTGGAATCATGTGGTTGGGAAGCAAGCTTCTTGCCACACAGCCACGCCTCCTACACACACACACACACACACACATATATATATATATATCTATATATATCT
>NC_068981.1:90852578-90853756 GCF_001194135.2 Octopus bimaculoides
TTTTACAGTTCCAGTGATAGATTGGATCCGTAGTCTTCGAATTAGCTTTCTCGTATCTTGTTTTGAGTAGCCTAATTTCTCAACATTGGTACTTAGGCAGCGTGTTACATATCCCAGTGCCCCAATAATTACAGGTATAAACCTGAACTTGTAATCTGGATAGAGTAATTGCAGATTTCTCACTAGTTCAGCGTAGGCATTCTGTTTGTCACTGATCTTCAGCTTTATGTTAACATCCGCTGGGCAGCTAATTTCCACAACCATACAGTTTCTCTTCTCTATCCAAAATCATTACAACGGGTCTGTTGCGCTTACATGTATGTATGTATGTATGTATGTATGTATGTATGTATGTATGTATGTATGTATGTACGTACGTATGTATGTATGTATGTATGTATGTATGTATGTATGTATGTATGTATGTATGTATACACCTGCATACATACATACATACATACATACATACATACATACATACATATATACATAATTGTAGGTGTTCTTATGAGTACTAAAGGAAAGTAAAATTTCCAATGCAGGCTAATCATGTATGTTTACGGTAGTTAATATAATTATGGATATTTAACTAACAATTCAATGTATGCAGATAAATATTCTCCGAAGCGTATGGACATATTTGTACATACTGATGGCAAAGATACATGCACAGACACACAAATATAAACACACACGCGCATGCACACACAAACACACACACGCGCGCGCAATCCAAATAGTAAGAAGACAAAGAAATTCTTTAACACATCTTTAATAATTCGTTACAATTGTTTCCGTGCCAACTCTGTTTACAATGCTAATTTGTGCAAAAGTTCGAAGTGAAAATTTGCGTAATGTTTGAAGTTTTAGACCTCATAAAGATCTATCTATCTATCTATCTATCTATCTATCTATCTATCTATCTACCTATCTATCTATCTATCTATCTATCTATCTATCTATCTATCTATCTATCTATCTATCTATCTTTCTAGTGCCTACCTGCACAGCCTGCCACGACTCTCGACAAGAGAGGCGGAGTGCTGCGAAGGTGCCATCACGGCGGCGGAAGTGAGGGACGCGATGGCGGGATGCTCGAGGGACAAATCTCCGGGTTTGGATGGTCTGCCCTACGAGCTTTACAACTGTAAGCCAGACTTGTTTGGAGACGTCTTGGT
>NC_068981.1:90857038-90858488 GCF_001194135.2 Octopus bimaculoides
ATATGTATATATATATATATATATGTATATGGTAAATGAAAGACGGAAGATGGAATATACGAGAATTTTATTAATCACAACAATTTTGACACTTCACGGGTGGGACACTTAACAACTGTCTCAGGAGCATCCGGCGGTGCAGATGTGTCTCATCAGGTGATAAATAAATACAACACGTTGAAATAACAGTTCCGCAATGTATCTTCTCATTTTGTAGAAAGAAAGGCAACAAAACGAAGAAAATATCTCCACTTATATAGAAGATGAAAAATAAAATCATAGATGCAAAAAAGAAACGAACACGCAATGCAGCGAGAAAAGTATAAAAATAACCGTTACATATACATATACCTGAGGGTGTGCTGAAAAGTTCCTGGCTTTGGGTTAAAGAAAAACAAGAGGATCGGTTAATTATGATCTTATTCAACGTATTCACATGGAGCGGTCTTTCAGTTTTTCTAAGCTCTCTAAAAGACCTCGGAATGTTGAGCCTCCAACTAGGCCTTTCACGATACCCTTAAAGTCAGGAACTTGTCAGTACGCCCCTTGCTATATATATACTGAGTGTGATAAATTGAATATTAATTTAATTAACATCAATTTAAAACCAGTGGCCTAGCATATAAAAAAAAATCTGAAAATTCAGAAAAATTGTATTACATGCGTATAACAAGGGATGACCACTAAGTGGACATCCGATATGCTAGAAAAAGATCACCTACGATCTAACCACAAATAAAAGAAAGTTCTCCAGAAAAAATTCAGCAAACACCAGAACATAAACGGGCAAGACAAATGAAAATATACAAAATAAAGAATTAATCGTAGACCGGGTTTCGCCATTAACTCTTTTTTATTTACGTAAAAACGTCAGTGGCTCGTCAGTACGACCGTTCTAATTCAATATAATTGCAGCACTATACACGAATTGTCTTCATAAAGTTTGACGTGCACTTCTACCGATTACATTGGGGTTATTTTCAAATATCTCAGCTAGATTTTTTTATATGCTAGGCCACTGGTCTTAAATTGATGTTAATTAAATTAATATTCAATTTATCACCCTCAGTATATAAATATAAATTTTAAATAATTATGTTCTCTAACAGGCAACATCCACTGCAGTGAATTATCTTCTGCAGAAATGTTTCCGGGATTTAGCGCGCCAGAGCTGAGACATTTGAAAATAACCCCAATGTAATCGGTAGAACTGTACGCACGTCAAACTTTATGAAGACAATTCGTGTATAGTTCTGCAAATTATATTGAATTAGAACGGTCGTACTGACGAGCCACTGACGTTTTTCCGTAAGTAAAAAAGAGTTAATGGCGAAACCCAGTCTATGATTAATTCTTTATTTTGTATATTTTCATTTGTCTTGCTCGCTTATGTTCTGGTGTTTACTGAATTTTTTCTTGAGAACATTCTTTTCTTTATGGTTAGATCGTA
>NC_068981.1:90858625-90866853 GCF_001194135.2 Octopus bimaculoides
ATATATATATATATATATATATAAAACAAATAATAAATAAATATATGCATATATACGTACAGGTATGTGCATACCTACGTCTACCTGTATATATAGGTGCATATCTGTGTACAGGATATTGCAAACGAAACGTAGACAAAAAAATAATAATAACCAGAGTACAGAACACACACAGGCCACATAGAGAACATATTCCTTCATCAGCTACCCCCATTCTAACACAAGCGTTTCGACGATGGTTTTCTTGCAGTTTCTATTTATCAAATCTATTCACAGAGATATGGTCGGATCGGGGCTATATTAGAAGCCCTAGGTGCCACGCAGTGGGACTGAACACAAGACCACATGGTCGGGTAGCAAGTTTCTTAACTATACAGCCATGCTTGCGCCTATTATTAGAAAAGTTTTCTTTAACGTTTAGTCTTATAGGTAGTGTTTATCGCTACTTTGACGTGGCTGTCCTTCAAGAGACGACGATACTGCTATTTTAATCCCAGGAAGACATCTCCTCCAACTGGTTTATTCAGAGTGCTTTTGCACCCGATATTTATTGCAAGAGGGAGATAATTCCTACCATCCAAGGTTAGAAACTACCAGACCACGTAATTTCGATCTTATTGGTTCTCTTCGGTGGTGGGCATTCGTTTGCCAGGAATAGCACTAGTCTAAACACGCTTGCAATATATAGAAAATACAGTCTTATAGTTTATAGGGGATTATTTTTCTTGCTATTGATCGTTAAAAATAGGCCGAAACTCGACCAGATTGCGGTTTAACGTCAGTAGTTCTTTTGGGGGTATACAAGTAAAACGACATTGCTAGTTAGAAGGAAGACGTTCACTAAATTTATCAGTTTGCTAAATATGGTGGTCTGATTTAGGCACAAAACTAGCAGTTTTTAAGGGAGCGGTTAGTCGATCCAGTGATTTATTGGTCCTTTATTTTATCGATCCCGAAAGGATGGAAGGTAAGGCTGACATCGGCGGGATTTGAACTCAAAATGTGAAAAGCTAGGAAAATGCACAAATGCTTTGCGACATCTTTCTAGATAACCTGGCGCTTCTGCCAGCTCGCTATTCTCCCGTGTACTAAATATAATATTTGAAAAAAGATGTTTTAGCACAGCTGTTTTGGTGCCGCTAATTTGGGTCACTGATTCAACGCTAACTCATTTAATATCAAATATTTTAATGCTTCTTTTATTCTTTCACTCTCTGTCTCTCTGTCTCTGTTTCTGTCTCTCTGTCTCTGTTTTTGTCTCTGTCTCTGTCTGTCTCTCTCTGTCTCTCTCTCTCTGTTTATATGTGTGGCCATATTTCTCTTTATGTGTATGAAAAGTGTTGGTGGGAGAGCGAAAGAGAAAGGAAGAGGGGGATGATGAAGGTTATGGCTTAGATGCCCTGGCGCTTCAGCCAGCTCGCTATCCTCCCAGTGTACTAAATATAGTATTTAAAAAAAGACGTTTTAGCACAGGCATTTCAGTGCAAGGGCTTTACAGGATTTACTGTTATGAGCTGTACCAGGGTTCGAGTATTGATTTGCTGGGCAGCAGAGGCTGGTTGATGTGACAAGCAACATTGGAGGAAGTACTCAGTAGGGTATTCTAATGCAGTACCGGTCAGAAGGATGGAAATGCGTGAGCATATCTCTATGTATATGAATTGCAATGTCATTTCCTCTCTCTCTTGCTCTGTCCCTCTCTCTTTCTCTGTCTCCCCTCTCTCTCCCCATCTGCTCCTCTCCCTCTCCTCCTTCTCTATCTATATGTGAATATTTCTGAAAGCGTATGCCTACCTGTGTGCATGCATTTACTTCCAGTGCCAAAATGTACTGTCGCTAAAATAGGTTCTATGTCCAGTCAGTCGTTCCAAATCATTAGCGCCTAAACAGCTGCGCCCAATTGTCTCACTCTGTAAAAAAGAGGTACAGTTACTAATTTAGGAACATTGATACGTATAATGTCACTTCTCATGCAAAACTGTTTGATCTTTATTTCTTCAACTTTAAATCATTTAAAATTGCTTTTCAATAATTCATTAAAGTTTGAACGTCTTTCAGAAAATAAATTATTTACAACAAAGAAAAATACTTCCCAAAGAGTGTGAATGTGCAAGTCATTTATAGTATAATCGTTCAATAAATAAAAGTAAAGTCCCAAAATGAATAAACAAATAAAATAAGTCGACAAAAGAAACAAGCCTCAAAACAAAAATACAAGTAAAAAAAAAATACAATTATATTAAGAATTAACTTGTTAACACATAAAACGAAGTCAAGACAAGACAAAGAACATTTGCTCATTCGTTTAATACGTTATCTACAGCAATGTTAATTCAGTGTGAAGAGAACAAAGGAGAGTATTAATCAGTGTGCAGTTATGTAATTACTGATGCCAAGAACAAAATTATTGAGTATTTTGATTTCGACAGTCTTATACTAGCTTGAGATTTAAGTGACACAATAAATAAACGAAATCAATAAAAAGCAGCGTCGCAGACTTGCAAGAAGAGAAAGAAAAAGAAATCACCATCATAAATATAGAAAGTGAAAACAGAAATAAATCAGAACAATAAAAAATAAAACTTAAAAATACAAAATGATCAGTCTTTTTGTTTTTCTTTTGTAATGAATCTGTGTACAAGTTTACAAAAAATCCTGCGTATATTTCATTATATTTAGTTTGCAACTTTCCGTTTACATGTTCGAATCTTTTGCCATCCTTCAGTTTGGGAAATTTCTTCAAAGGAAGATTAACATTGTGCTAATATTCGATATATGTTAATATCCCTTCAGCAGCAGGCGGCGGGCTGGCAGAATCGTTAGCACAACGGGCAAAATGCTTAGAGGCATTTCGTTCGCCTTTACATTCTGAGTTCAAATACCGCTGGCGTCGATTTCGCCTTTCATCATTTCGAGGTCGATAAAATAAGTACCAGTTGACACTGGGGTTGAAGTAATCGACTAATCCCAATCACTTGAAATTACTGGCCTTGTGCCAAAATTTGAAACCAATATTCATTGTGTAGCCAGCCAAATGGCAAACTTTTTAGAGTGTCGGACAGCGTGCTTTGCAATAATCCCTCCCGCTCTCTCTTCAAATCTCGTTGGGGTCAAACTTGCTTTTCATCGTTTCGTGGGTTCAATAAAATTGTACTGGGTCGATTCCTCTCTGTCTTTCTCTCAGAAAGAAATCTTCTGTGGTCAGATCTTGATAGTGATGGGCTCCATCAGGCCTGAAATATGTTCAAGGAATATCGTACGCCATGTTAAAGTGACAGCCTATTGTGACATATGGCATGTCACATCAAGAAGATGAGAGCTCCTCAAGACGAAGTAATATACGTTGTGTATCAATAAAAGGGAAGAGTTGTCGATTAAACGACTCTGGTACATAAATAGGATATTTTCCTCACAACCCTGTCTGCATGAAAAGCAGAGGTAAATACAACGAATCGGGATTTGGGCTCAGAAAGCAGAAGGACAAAGCTATAAAATGCAAGGTGTTTAGGCTTGTATTTTATCGTTTCTTTCATTCTGTCACTCACCAATTAAACAATAATTCAGGTTGTACTGAATTACCTGCTTGTCGCATCTCGCTTGGTATCTTGTAAAAAGCCGTATCGTGAATCGCTCACACTGTGAATTATTGTATGAAGTGAAAAAATTACCAAACAATAGAATAAATTTTATGCTTCGACAAAAGATATATTCCAGTTTTATTACTTGTATTATTATTATTTTTACCGATGCAGACCCTCACTGTTTCCCTCAGATTTTATTAATTCAATATTGTATGAGGTGTATTCTGTCAGTCTGGGAATATCGCATTACTCTCACTATCCAGTTTATTTTTGCATTCCAGTGGTTACTGTTTAGTATAGGGTTAGGGTAGATCAAGCAAATATATAGTCAAATACGTTCTATCCGCGACCATTTCAACATTTTCATAGACATTGTATCTTGAATTACTTCATTCAATGTGTCCTATTTTAAAAGAAAAAGTGACTTGAGGGAAATTTGGTTCGTATTTCTATCATATTAACCCCTCTTGTGAGTCAGGATGCAGTAGATTTTTGTGGTGGTTAGGGCTATGATGGGTAACTTTGTTTTAGTTGAAAACCGTCAGTTATTGTCCAGCTGTACTTCTCACTGACGGCGAGCATTCCAGTACAGTGTTTGGCAATGATCAGTGGAGCTAACCAATGCTATTCCACTTTGACAAATATGCGTCTTTTAATGCTTTCTTTAAAACGAATGGCATTGTAGTAGACTTACAGGAAATCACGGATGTGTCTTAGTATATTTTGAGTGACTCTACATTAATGGAAGGGGCCATGGCGGACGAATTTTGCTGGTGCAACGCAAGCGAAATTTGGTTAGCATTTGGATCGACAGCATGCATTCTTCTGTCACTGGTTCGTAGGCATTACGGGCTGAAGCTATTGGTGGATGAAACAATTACTTATAGCTCACAATCGACACATAGTCCTTTATAGTGCACACAATCGACAGTATACCTATAAAATACAAACATCCAGCAACAGGCGTATACTATCCACAAGACACAGGCCTATTTGTGCAGTTAAGAAGCTTGCTTTGCAACCACCTGGTCTCAGGTCCAGTCCCTCTGCACAGCACCTTGGCCAAGTGTTTTCTAATATAGAAGTGTTTTCTCAATGCTTTCTAAGTGAATTTGGTAGGCAGAAGCTGTGTTGAAGCCCGTCGTATCTATCTATCTATCTATCTATCTATCTATCTATCTGTCTGTCTGTCTGTCTGTCTGTCTGTCTGTCTGTCTGTGTTTGTGTCTTTGTTTGTCCCCCACCACGTCGTTTGACAACCGGTGTTGGTTTATTTATATCCTGCAGCTCAGCGGCTCGTCGAAAGATATCGAGAGTTTACGCATACGACTTTAAAAATGAGTAGTGGTCTCGATCTGTTCAAGGTAGTATTCCAAGATGGCTGCAGTCTAATGACTAAAGTAAGTAGAAAATAGCAACGTACATAGTTGACAACGATGCTGCACATATTCACCACCACTACCACCACCACCACAACCACCACCACCACCACCACCACCACCTCCAACAACAACAACAACAACAGCAGCAGCAACAACAACAACAACAACAACAACAGTGACAACAACAACACCGACACATAAACAATACAGATTTTCTGAACCAACAAAATCTTATAGGTCACTTATACTACAAAATCTGGTTTATTGCTTCTATTGATTTATTTGTCTACTTGCACTGTCTATTTGTCTACTTGCATTGTCTATTTGTCTACCTGCATAGTCCGTCAACATCAACACAAAAAGTTTAAACAGATAATAGCATGCTTAAAAAATTTGTATACATACACAGACACGTGTTTGTGTACGTGCACACAAACGCAATAGGTGAGTTAGAAACCATGAAGTAAAAGTTTATAAAGAAACAAATATATCGTTGCTATTATGCAGAAGTGTCGTAAGTTCAAAGCTTTGCTTTTTCAGAAAACGAAAAAACAGTTTCTCCATTCCATAGCAAAACCATTGTACTACACTTTGACAATTCTTGATATCTTGATACCTGTAGCAGCTGGAGATGCGATAGTTTGACCAAAAGAACCGGCTATTGCAAGCAAAAATAAATACTGAAAAAAAAAATGCATTTGGCCAAATTTGGATATATGACAGTTTAACAAAATAGCATCGGTATGAAGTTAACAAAGTCATTGTATTAGTAAACAAGTTTCACTGTAGGTATTCACAAGCAAATATTCAAATGTTGCTCTACTTTCTCACCATCCAAAACCACTTCTGGTCCATGGAACAAGTTTTGACTGGGCTATTATTTAAACGTGTTTGTAACACCTGTTTTTGATCAGTTTCCATATTTCTATACATTAATCATATATACTTATTTATGTTTCTGTCTTTCTGCAAAATATCTTGCGATTTTAGTTTTACAACTCACCATTTTTAATCGGATTAGTAACATTTTGAAGTAATAGAAAATGTTTTATCACTTTACTTCATGAGAAAGAAATGAAGTGTTAGCAATGTGTTTTCAATATTAGATTCTAATATTGAAAACACAGGCAAGTTGTGCTTTCAATATTAGATTTTGTGAAGGCGGCGAGCTGGCAGTATCCTTAGTATGCGGGAAAAAATGCCGCTAAGCATTTTACCCCTTTTAGGTCTGAGTTCAAATACCACCGAGGTTGTCAACTTGGCCTTTCATCCTTACGGAGTCGATAAAATAAGTACCAGTTGAACACTGGGATCGATGTAATCGACTTATCCCCTCACCGGAATTTGCTGGCTTTGTGCCAAAATTTGAAACCAATATTAGATTTAGTGCGGGCAGTAGAGTGGCAGAGTCGTTAGAGCATCGGAAAAATGCTTCGCAGTATTTATTTCAGCTCTTTATATCCAGAGTTCATGTCTGGCCGAGGTTATCCTTGACTTTCATCCTTTCAAGCTCAAATAGGTGTACTGGTTGACAAGTTCTGGGGATCGATACTGACGAATTAATCCCTAAACTCCTATTCTTTTGCCTAAATAAGAAATCAATGTTAGATTTTAAATTAAAACATGTTTCAGTTAAAAAACTAGAATTTTTATGGTTTTTGTTGTGTGTGTGTACGGATACAATTAAATGCAGCTGAAATAGATTAACGTATATGCCAAACGGTTGAAATATAACAATCTATGCTGCTAGCAAAGAAGTTAGAGTCAACAATATATTCTTACGCTTTAAGGCGGCAAGCAGGCCGAATCGTTAGCTCAACGGCCAAAATGCTTTGCGGCATTTCGACTATCTTTACGTTCTGAGTTCAAATTCAACCGAGGTCAACTTGGCCTTTCATCTTTTCGGAGTAGATAAAATAAGTACCAGTTGAGCACTGGGGTCGATGTAATCTTACCCAGGAAACAGTGAGGAACGCATGCACCAGGTTCCGGAGACGTTTTGAGGCCGTGATGGAAGCTGAGGGCGGGTACTTTGAATAAATTGTTATCTCTCAGCCTAAGGCTAGTTGATATGGTTTAACTTTTTAAAAATACTTTTAATTTTGGATAGGACGTTGTTTTCTTATCCTTTTATGCAAATTATCAAATTTAGCCCGAGCAACCCGTACACATACACACATGCACACATACACACACACACATATATGTATAGACACTCATATAAATTTACGTATATATGCATGCACACGCATACGTACACGTGTGTGCAGATGAGGTTTTGTGTATCACTGTTTTTGTATGTCTGTCTAAATATGCATGTGACTCCCTCTTTCTCTTCCTGTATGAATGTGCGCTTGTCGGCATAAAAACCCATCACATCTTATGGAGACATACAATATATGTTAGGAGTTCAAGGCAGCGATCTGGCAGAAACGTTAGCACGACGCCGGGCGAAATGCTTAGCGGTATTTCGTCTGTCTTTACGTCCCGATTTCAAATTCCACCGAGGTCGACTTTACTTTTCATCCTTTCGGGGTCGGTAAATTAAGTACCAGTTGCGTACTGAATCGATCTAATCGACTGGCCCCCTCCCTGAAAGTTTCGGGCCTTGCGCCTTGAGTAGAAAAGAATATATGTTAGGAGTTGACCTGTATCTGATGTGAACCGTGTCGCATCAACATATAAGATATGAACTATAGAATATAAAACCACCCCAAAACCAAGCTGTTGACTAAGCTATCACATACTGAATAGAAATTATGGATTCCAAAGAGAACATGGTTAATTACGAATTCCATTTGTTGATTTTATTATCCCCGATCATTAACTGTACCTACAAAATAAAACCACTTGAGCGTAAAGTCCCTAAATAGTTTAGTTTTTAATCTCCTTACAGACGAAAAATAATTAATTCGTTTTATTGGCCACAAGGGCTAATATCAATTAAAAAAATATAAGGACAAAGACAGGACGAAGGTTACAAAAGGTTTTGTCCGAAAAGGTAGGAAAGTTCGTCTAAACAGAGGAAGAAAACGGAGAAAAGATATAATAAATAAATAGATAAATAAATAAGTAGAACTCCCAAAGGGGGAGGCGCTTCGAAAAAGGAAAGGTTACACGTGGAAAAACCCATAAAACCACGGGAGCCTGGTCAGAAAAAATAAGAAAGGGGTATAGAGCCCTTTCTCCTTTTACATTACCTTTTTTTTTCTACAGGTGTATTCTCAGAATTGGTCCGTTTATACTGGCCATTCTTCCAACAGTC
>NC_068981.1:90871827-90872965 GCF_001194135.2 Octopus bimaculoides
CCATATCAGCTTTAGAGCTATCTCCAATCTCTGTGGAGTAGCATTCTCCATCTTTTGGTATTTTGTATTGAATACCTTGTATACTATTGTTTTTCTTTTCGTTGCTTGTATTAATGCTTGTGGAGTGTTAAGGAAGACATTATTGCCATCCCTTCTTAACAATTCCTTGGCATTCTTTATTTCTGCCATTGTCACTTGGATTTCTTCTGAACTCTGCTTAGCTGCGGAGGCGAAACCGTTACAATGGCTACTGGTTGTGGTCTTGGTGCTGTTGCTCGTGTTGTTTACTTTGTTTTCTTTGTTCTTTTTTTCCTCCTCCCTCCATCCCTTCGCTTATCAATAGTCTTCACATACGGGTTTATTCATAAGTTCACCAAAAGGTCACTCATACGAATGCTTCTTGATAAAGAAACAAGTGAATGACTTGACAGAGAAACAATTTATAGGTAGATTTTTTTTCTCATAGGATCTGTTATTCTTTTTAAAACATTATTATAGTTATTATGTGACCATATAAAGAATTAGCAACTCTGGTCAAATTAGTTTCAGCATGAGCCTTGTATCGTAGAGCCGACCATTGTAAATATATCAGTAAGCTACAAATATCTTACCAGTCGAAAAATTTCCAGTAGAGGTACACACAGCTAAAGGTAGTACAAATTATGATCGAACCTGGGGCTTCACAGTTGCGAAGCCAAGCAATCATGTTTGCATCCCTATCTATCTATCTATCTATCTATCTATCTATCTATCTATCTATCTATCTATCTATCTATCTATCTCAGTATATATTTTTATATATAACGTTGACCACTAACGTGGACATTCAATGTGCTAGAAATAGATCACATCTTGTGTCTACTAAGACCTAAATTGTTCTCAAAACGAAATTTAGCGGAATACCAAAGCGTAAGCGGGCAAGACATTTAAAATTACCGAAAAAATCATTATTAAAACAGGAACTAGTTTCGAAATTAACACTCCTTACCGAATGTCTGTTTCTCTTCAGCCTGATCTGTAATGTAACCACAATTATCAGAACCCTAGCTAGCTTCCTGGTAATAAATCGATATTAATTAATATATGATTTTTTACCCTATGTTGTAATGTGAGTATCTCAGTATATATATATATATAT
>NC_068981.1:90873082-90874277 GCF_001194135.2 Octopus bimaculoides
ATATATATACATGTATGTATATGTATACATACGTATTTATGTATTTATGTACGTATGTATTTATGCATCATCGTTCTTTGGTAATTTCACAATGAATCCTTTTTTTCTGTATTTTCTCATTGATTTAGATATTTTGTAAAATGGTTTGGAAAGTAATTGGTAATATTTTGATGTCTGCTTTAAGCAACAACAAATTGACAGATCCGTTCGAAATCAAAACCGGAGTCGAAGAAAGATGCGTGTCTTCACCAATCTTATTTTCATTGGCAATGAATTGGTTGATGGAAAGAACGACAGAAGAATATAAACGAGGTATAGAATAGAACAAAACTCAACTAGAAGATTTAGATTATGCAGACGACATTTATTTGCTCTCATACACGCTTCAAGAGTTACAAGACAAATCTGAAAGACTTAGTCAAATAGCCAACACTATAAGTCTCAAAATCAAAGAGAAGAAAACGTACCCTCTGTATATAACAGATGCTGACTATGTGACTTTGAACGACAAACCAATCGCAAATGTTGACGAATATAACTATCTAGGCACAAAAATAACAATGGATGGAGACTGCATTCATGAAATAAATACAATAATCAGCAAAACCAACCAACCATTCGGTATGTTAAACTCAATATGGAAATCATCAATACGCAGCAAGAACACCAAAATACGATTATATTGTACAAAACAACATACTTAGTATCCCCCTCTATGGATTCGAATGTTGGAAAGCAACCAAAAATAGTGAAAAGAAATTGGAGGTGTTTCAAAATAAATGTTTACGAAAAGTTTTGAAGATCTACTGGCCGAATATGATTTCGAATAGTCAACTACACACCAAGACTAACGTGAAACGAATAAGAGTAACAAAGCAAAGAGATGGAAATGGCTGGGTCGAGTTTGTGGCTATAAACCGAAAACAATTGTCAAGGTCGCTTTGCAATGGGTTCCACAAGGTAAAAGAAGACGTAACCGACCATAGGAAACGTGACGGAGAAGAATGACAAAAGGTCTTAAAAGCAGAGGGTTAACAATGGAACAAGCTGTCAAGGACGCTTTGAGTGTTAGGAGGGGGAATGATCTTGATGTCGCCTTAAATGCCACAAGGCACAATGAGAACTGAACGAATGAATGAATACATATATATATGTATACATATGTGTTATATATATATATATATATATATATATA
>NC_068981.1:90874396-90877936 GCF_001194135.2 Octopus bimaculoides
TAATATATAAACGTAATCTGATCAATAAGTATCCGGACTGTTGCCATAATAACGAAGCTAAAGTACTCAGAGTAAAGCCGCTTGGCACAGAGTGACCTTGAACTCTGCTGTGCATGCGCACTAAGTTTTAACGTTTTAATTCACTTTCACTGTTTACAGCAGTGCTTGGAAGTAACGTGTGTAGCATGTATTCGTCGCATTATTGACCTTGACAGAGAAAGTTGTGCAGAGAATCTGCATCAAATTTTGTAAAAAGCTTGGCGAAACCTGCTCAGACACCCACGCAAAGTTTTCAAAAAGTTTTCATCGCGTCTCATAACCAAATCTTCAGTGATAATGGACTGAACTGAACCGTAACTAATCTGAACATCTGATGACTCATTCGACGATTTCCTACACACCTGCACGCTCATCTACGATGTTTTTCTCAGTTCTGCTGGTTGCGGGTCTCACAAAACGTTCGTCACTATCGACATTTTTCGACCATCTTGGAAACATCTGAACCACTCGTACACTTGTATGCAACTCATACACTCCTCTCCATACGCTTTCTGTAACTTTGTGTAGGCCTTTGAGCAGGTAATGTCATGAACACTTTCTCTGTCATGGTGAATGCGACGATCACACTTTACACACGTTACCTCGAAGCAGTAAATAGCGGAAGTGAGCTAGAACTTAGTGCACATGCACAGCAGAGTTCAAGGTCAATCTGTGTCAAGCGGCTTTACTC
The DNA here is from genome assembly GCF_001194135.2 of Octopus bimaculoides. Lineage (NCBI taxonomy): Eukaryota > Metazoa > Mollusca > Cephalopoda > Octopoda > Octopodidae > Octopus > Octopus bimaculoides. The sequence continues at coordinate 90,875,127 of NC_068981.1, forward strand.
TGCATGCTGTAGCTTCGATATATATATATATTTAGATATATATAAATACACATTAAATACAGGACATCACCAACGAGCGAACAACACGTAAACAAACGAGAGACAAGTACGGAACAAAATGCCAAAAAAAAGTCTAACTCCTCCTCAGTTGTCGACTGTTTATTACTCCCTATTTCGTGCTGTCAACGACAAGATAGGAAAACTTCATAAGACAGCAGCATCCAGAAATTTTAAAAATACAAAGTTTGTGGAGAGTTCAGGCTTCAAACAAACAAACAAACAGCAACAGTGTGGACGTACAGAGTAAACAATCGACGAATACAAACATCAAGGGCCGTTAGGCCAAGACACATTGTAATGGGTAACGCCTGGGAGAAATTTTGAAAGGATATAATCCCTTTCTTTCCCTCATCCTCTCTCTTGTCTGCTTTCTCCTCTGCCTGTTTGCTCACATGTAACTACAGGCCATTTCTCTCACCTCTGTCTTTTTGGGACGCGACGTCGACCTAACTGGACGTCATTTCTCTCACCTCCCGACATTTTCTCTCTTCTACTATTTTCTTCTCTTCTATTTATTCTACATACTTTCAAAATTTATCCCAGCCGTTACCCATTACATTTCGTCTTGGCCTAACGGCCCTTAATGTTTGTCTTTGTCAATTGTTTACTCTGTACATCCACTCTGTTGCTGTTTGTTCGTTCGAAGTCCTAACTCTCGACAAACTTTGTATTTTAAACATTTCTGGATGCTGGTGTCTTATGAAGTTTTCCTATCTTGTCGTTGAAAGTTCGAAATAGGGAGTAATAAACAATCGACAACTGAGGAGGAGTTTGACTTCTTACTGTATTTTGTCCTGTACTTATCTCTCGTGAGTTTACGTGTTTTCCACTCGTCGTTGATGACCTATGCTTAATGTGTCTTTTTTTAATATATTTATAATCGAACGCCACGCAACCTTGTCCACACTAAGTTCTTACATTTATATATACATACATGCATACATAATATATATATATATATATATATATATATATATATATATATATATGTGTGTGTGTAAATATATAGAATAAAAGAATATATATATATATATATATATATATATATAATAAAATAAATGATATATAAATATATGCATATATACATACATATATGTACATACCTACATATATATGTATATATGCATGCATATATGGGTACAGGACATCAAAAAAAAAAAAAAACTTAAACACAATGAGAAACGAAAACATAAAACGAAAACAGAAAACGAACATTTTTTCGAAAAGCGAAAAAAACAAAGAGAGAAACGAGACATGCAATATAAAGAATATGCCCCTTCAGTTGTCCCTGTTTCATCTACTCCGCGTTTATGTATGTATGTATGTATGTATGTATGTATGTATGTATGTATGTATGTGCGTGTGTGTGTTCACATACATTCATAAACATAGTCCTCATCTAATACAAGAGGTGCATTCAAATATGGAATGACTTTCTTGTCATTTAGTTTAAACTGTTAGCTACCTCCCTATCTCCGCTTTCTTCTCTTCTCATTTGTTTATCTCTGTTTCTACCTGTCAGTCAGCCTATATTTCTCTCTATATATCTCTCTGTCTCCCTCTCTCACCCATTCTCACCCTGTGTTAATCTCTCTTTCTCCTTCACTTCGCTGTATTTACTTTATATATATTTTTATGTACACCTCGCTGTATTTATATACATTTTATATGTCAACGTTCAGTAAACGACTCGGACATATACGATAAGCAAGCTACATAACTAGGCTAGCGCCGAAAAATCAGTTATTATCATTCTGCAAATGACAATAAAATAATATCATTCAACAAAGTAAAAGAAAAAAAAAAAAAAGAAGGGAGGAAAACCAACAAGAAACAAAAAGGAAAAAAAAAAAAAGAAAAGGAAACTTAAAATACATTAAGGAAATTAATAAAGAAAATAACTATGGCCAGAAGCTGTGGTCCCTTGTCAAAATTAACACGGAAGCAAACAATGATAGCTGCAGGTTTGGCTTTGTTACTTTTGCTGATAATTTGTATATCTATTGGTGTACCTTTGGCAGCAGCATCCAAATCCAGCAGAAGTGCTGATAGTTTAGAGACAGCAAAAAGTATTTTGAAAGCACATGCTCTCATTGACGGGTAAGTGGAATATTATCTTGCTTTTTAGTGTATGTATATATGTATGTATGTATCTGTTTGAACTGGCCAAATCGTTACTGCGCGAACCAAACGCTTGGCGGCATTTGTTTCGACTTTACGCTTTGAAATTAAATGCTGTCGGGGTTGACTTTACCTTTCATGTTTTCGAGATCGATAAAATAAGTACAAGTTCATCACTGGAGTCGATGTCAATCAACTAACTCTCACGAAATTATTGGCCTTGTGCTAATATTTGAAATCAATATTTATCTGTCTATTTGCTTGTCTGTTTACTCACTTGCTCACCTGTTCAATTCAACTAACTCGTTCATGTTCATTAAACACACACACACACACAGACATATACACAGACATATGCATACGGCGACGAGGGTTCCAGTTGATCCGATCAACGGAACAGCCTGCTCGTGAAATTAACGTGCAAGTGGCTGAGCACTCCACAGACACGTGTACCGTTAACGTAGTTCTCGGGGATATTCAGCGTGACACAGTGTGACAAGGCTGGCCCTTTGAAATACAGGCACAACAGAAACAGGAAGAAAGAGAGAAAGTTGCGGTGAAAGAGTACAGCAGGGTTCGCCACTACCCCCTGTCGGAGCCTCGTGGAGCTTTAGATGTTTTCGCTTAAT
>NC_068981.1:90879932-90881000 GCF_001194135.2 Octopus bimaculoides
AAAGGCACATAAATACATACATGTAGACTTATATACATTAGCCATACCCGCATACATAAACAAGTAGGCCGTTGACAATCTATCATAAACTGGTTACTACGATATTCACGGACTGTTAGTTCGTGAATATATTAAGCAATTTGTACTTAACGACAGTGTCTTACTCTTCAATACTTCTTTCTGAACCTACTGATATTTGTCTGGAGCTGTGCAATCCATTTTGCTTCTTTCTTCTCATTGATCTATCTTACCCACCACCTCTTGGCGAATGGTAATCGTAGCACAGCATAGCAGAATACTCAATGGCTAAAAGTTTCGATCTTCGATCTCTGCTTGTTGTTCCTTAGCTATTTGTTACCTTGCTGATTCGACATGTTTGTGGGTTTTCTTTAATTTCGTATGGTAGTTTTTTTTCTCTCATGTAACTGTTTATTAATTTAGATATTTTAACTATCTGTCAATTCACCGAGTAACAATAAAACATAGAGTCCAATACTTTATTTCAACAATTTGGCCATTAAGGCCTTATAAAGAGGGGACGAACAAAGACAGACAAACATAATACTTGTCTGCCTTGTACTATCCATACCTACCCCCACATCGCAAGAGGCCTTGGAGTTTTCAATAAAAACGCAAAGAACTGTGTAAAAAATGGGTAACTACTATCCATATAATCATTCCGTTTCGAAGAATCGAAAGAAGACTGAAAGGCTCAGAGTTTCCAGTACTCCAAGTTTTACGTTTCCGATCTTTCAGCAGGTAATCCAAGCCTATTTTCCCTTGAATTACCTGTTGTTTGAACACACACACACACACACACACACACACACACACACGCACGCACGCACGCGCACAAAGGGAAATTACTGGGTAGTGACAAGGTCAAAACGCGTCTAAAATTACGTATATTATCACATGCATTGAAGAGATGTTGGCGTGGGCTCCCACCCTGGCATCCGAAACTCGGAGTTTTATCATGGCTACTGAATAAGTGTCACATATTTTTACAGATATATATATATATATATATGTGTGTGTGTGTGTGTGTGTGTGTGTGTGTGTGTGTGT
>NC_068981.1:90883329-90885782 GCF_001194135.2 Octopus bimaculoides
ATGTATATTTATTTCTTTATTTTGATAATCAAGGAAATTATCTTGATTAGTCTTTTTGCATGTACAGTGCCCTAGGAAAAGATTTTACTTCTGTGCTCAATTACAAAAATGTAATTACCGAAGATACAATGAAATTTGCTCTTTATATATTTGTATGCAGTTATTTGAGTAGGTCTCTTTCGCATTTTCTTTAGTCTTTAAATTCTTCCTACAGAGAACAACTGGTTTCAAACAAAGAAACAATGTTCCATGATTGGAATTTAACAATAAAAGTATAGAATTTGCCTCTTGAATTTCATTGTTCTGCTTATAGGCTAAATTTTCAGAAAATTAGCTATCTGGTTGTATATGCATATAGGTATACATGTACAAACGTGTATATATACATGTGCGTTTGCAAGCACAAATGTCGTTGTGTATGTAGGCATGTATGTTTTGAACTGACGTATGTTTGTTTATACTTATGCTTGACTACATTCTTTTATCATTCTTTTACATGTTTCAGTCAGGTGGCTGCGGTCATACTGGGGCACCGGCTTGAAGGGTTTTAGTCAAATAAAATCAACCTCAGGATTTTTTTTTAGCCTAATACTTATTCTATCAAGTTCTTTTACCGACCTGCTAAGTTATTGGGACGTATGCACAACAATCCCGATTGTCAAGCGGCGGTGGTGGGGGGAACAAACACACACACACACACACACACACACACACACACACACACACACACACACACACACACACACACACACACACACACACACACACACACACACACACACACAGACGACGGGCTTCTTTCAGTTTCCGTCCACCACATCTACTCACAAGGCTTTGGTCGGCTCGACGCTATAGTAATAGACACACGTTCAAGATGCCATGCAGTGGGACTGAACCCGGAGCCATGTGGTTGGGAAGCAAACTTCTTACCACACAGCCACGCCTGCCCCTATATATTTGTGCTATAAGCTAAACGAAAAGCTGCATATTTTGCATAATTTATCGGTTGCTTGTGAACACAAGTGGTAACATGTAACCCAATACAAACTTTTGCTTGGTCGTCTCGTCTACTGAACTTGGTACGCCATCAAGCATAATAAGTGATGAGCGTTATTTTTAAAGTGCGGGATGAAGCACAAAATCTGTTGAAAGGTGTATAAACTTCAGAGTATATGCACGTGCGTATGTGAGTACGTTACGAAGGAATGTCTGTCAATAATGACTGTGGAGATGATGAGTTTTTCTGTTATGTTTTCTCTGTACACTGTAAACTTTTTGCTGGTTTTCTCAGTCACCTCCAAGTATATTGGCAAATGACATTAGGCAATTTATCAAAACATTGAATAGACAGACGGCAAGCATTTAACAAGACGAAACAGCGGCGAGCTGGCAGAAACGTTAGCACGCCGGGCGAAATGCTTAGCGATATTTCGTTTGCCGCTACGTTCTGAGTTCAAATTCCGCCGAGGTCGACTTTGCCTTTCATCCTTTCAGGGTTGATTAAATAAGTACCAGTTACGCACTGGGGTCGATATAATCGACTTAATCTGTTTGTCTGTCCTTGTTTGTCCCCTCTGTGTGTAGCCCCTTGTGGGCAGTAAAGAAATAAGATGAAACAGCCATGTATGTATGTATGTATGTATGTATGATTATATATATATATATATATATATATATATATAAGATGATAATTTACTTTCGAACGTAGAGACACCTTTAGAACAGCAGAAACATTGGGTAAATCACCCTTACAATGCGGAAAAAAGTGTCAACAGGCAGCCATGGGACTCGAACCCACATCTGTTGAAGACTCCGGTCAAGTGCTTTACCATTAAGGGTAATTTACCTAATATGTCTGCTATTCTAACGGCGTCTCTGCGTTCGAAAACAAATTATCTTATCTGTAGCCTCATATCTTGATTAGGCTTTTTGTATGTACAGTCCCTTATAACAAAAAAAGCAAATGTTTGTTCATATTCATATACACGTTCCATATTTGATCTTGGCACTATGTCCCCAACAGATATGAATGAACGTTTTTCCTTTCATCCTTTCAGCCCCTCTTAATTCTTTTTTTTACCCTTTTAAATCCTCATTCCACACTCTCTCCGCAATATTCCCGTATTTACTTACCTCTACTCTCTCCATCACCCTTTTCCTTCTCCTTTCTGCATGCCCTCTCCTATAACTACTATTTCACGTTAGCAGCCTGCGTTATTCTGCGTCCATTATCAGTTGCAGCCAGTTTGTCAAGCTGAGAGGATGCAAACTCTTTTTGACTTTATTTACCTTTTCATCTCTTTTTCTCTGCCTCTCTGACGAAGGATTGAATCCGAAATGTTGGATATACCACTCCTCACAGCAAGTTCACTGCACCCTTTCTCTTTTTTTTATATTATTTCAATTCTTGCCGACGCAGAGCTATCAGATTATTGCCTGATTATATATATATA
>NC_068981.1:90885941-90891484 GCF_001194135.2 Octopus bimaculoides
CACACACACACACACACACACACACACACACACACACACGCGCGAAATGCATTCCAGAAGTTTTGAAACTTTTTTTCTGGTGAGACATTTATTAATTTCAAAGAAGTACAAAATTATAACATCCTTTGAAGTAGGATCCTCTGATTTCAATGTACTTGTAGCGCTCCAGCCACTTCATGAAGGCCTCATGGAAGTCCTCCAAAGTGAAGATGTTCAGAACCCTTGTCACAGCCTGCCTCATCATCTCATTGTCTTCAAAACGATTGCTCCCGAGGTACTCCGTCAGGTCAGGCAACAAGTAAAAGTCATAAAGAGCAAAGTTTGGACTGTAGGGACGATGATGGACTGTTTTGAAGCCTATCTCTGTCAAGTAGTTGGTTACCAGAATGGAATTATGGATTGGTTTATTGTCCTGGTATAGATGCTCTGACCTTTTGTGATGGAATCTCTCGGAACTCCCTCAAAACCTTCACAAAGTATTCTTTCTTGATCATCTGGCCAGGGGAACCCAGTGGATGTAGATGATGTTCTTGCTGTGGTTGGTGGCTTTTCATCATCTTTGTACAAACATTCTCACCTTTAGATTTTAAGTCCTTGCAGATTTTATTGCCCCTGATATCGTAGTCACCTATAGTGTACGAAATACAGAACATCATTCGTTCTCCAGTATTCTAACTTTAGCGATACTTTGATCCAAGGAAGTTGGTAAATATCATCGGCACCAGTGATGATGAGCATAGAGTGTATTTTAGGGCTTATTTTAAAATCTCCCCTCAATGGGGAATAGATGTCTTCGGTCTTCTACAACAGGTGTCGGCGAACCGGGATGAATTTCCCCAAGTGGGGTAAAAATAAAATTCTTGCGGGTAATGAGGACTCCTTAGACATAAAATAAAATTATTTAAAAAAACGCGTTCTTTTAATAAACCTTTTGAATTCAAAAAATCTATGATTTTCTTCCTTTCAAATCAAGAGGATAACATCGGCGTAAATAAATATATTTTGAGGAAATTGGTTAAAAAATTTTATAATATTCTTAAATTCCTAAAAAGTTAGCAGCTGAATTTATTTTGCGGCCCCAAGAACATGTAAGTCGTGCATTAATCTGATTTCTGTTTTTATTTTTAGATTTAACCAATGTTTTTCTGCTCCACCGGTTTCAATATGTTTATTTTTACTGGTTGTTACGTCTTTCTTATTCTCGTTTTTCATCTTTTGTATTTTTGTTTAATCTTGTGGGGGATCTGCATATCGGGTCTGATGCGTAGTGTGCATGATCTAAGATGGATCCAATGCATTTTTGTACTTTAATGCGTATTGTTTCTTTCAGTTGTCAAAACTTGTACATATGGGTGTTCCAAATATTTTTGTGCGTTGTTTTACAATCATTACTAAATCTCGTACGTATTCTAGAAGTTTTGTGTAATACCTAGTCATTTTGTCTTCTGTGTGTGTATGTGTGCGTGTGTGTGTGTGCATGTATATTTTATGCCCTCGTTGTGGTTGCGACATTTGGTTGTATTTGATCTTATCGAGTGCATTATTTGGTTGCATTTGAAATTCTCTGTTACTCCAACTAAGAAGTGCGTAACGCATGTGTTATGACGTCATTTCACTGCTAGCACGTTGGTCTCACCTGTCAGTGAGCTACCTTTTTTTTGCTATTGAGACAAACAGCACAACCATTTTAGTTTCTCCCGTTGTTACGTGTGCTATTTCAGCTAATGAAAAACTAATAAACTCTGAGCCATGTTTTTGATTGTTAGAAAATAATACAAGGTACCTTACCTTATTAGTTGTCATTAGTAGCCATAGCTCAACTGTTTTATTTTGTATTCAGTTTAGCCTTTAACCCAAACCCAATAGAGTACAATGGCTTATCTTAAATCACGAGGTACTTTAAACTGAACGAGTAATAATTCTCTGACTGTTATTTTCTTCTATTAAAAAAAAATCGTACGTTGTCTATTTTTTTTTACTGCTGGCCATTATTCATTTTTACACATTGATAATATAAACAAGTACTGTGTATGTACGAACTTTAATTCATAATGCTACAACTGATAACTTTGTGCTGAGAACCAACCTACAATTATTATAACATCGTTCAAACAAACGCCAATGTTTCTAGTTTTAAAGCTAGTAAATAAGTCTAAAATAGGCGAACATTTTTTCTTCTAATTAAATCGACATTTTTTCTGAAAACATAACACCATACGTGTTTGCATTTTTTATGTGCTCGACCAATAAGTTTGTTAAAAAGTCATTGCCAAATTCCTACATTTTCTCACAGCTTTGTTTACAATAACACTATGCCCTGTTGCTGTGCAAGTATGTTATTTGAGGTTATTACGTTATGGTTGTTGCTGATTATCCCCATATTAGTTCTGACTGAGGCAAACTATGATCAACAACATTCCAGACATGCCTATTCCATCTTGCTTTCAGGCATTGTTCTATTATCGAACCAAATGTCCTTTCATTTTTAAGACGGTAGGTAGCGATTTGAAGGAGCTTGGTTTATATTTCTAGTAGGTTGAGTCACCGCTTAGAGGCTCCTTCGTTGGCTTCTTCTTAGGTTTATTATTATGGCATCAAGTGTGGTGTGTCCATTGTTGTTAAGGCTGCTGTTAATTACTTTGGAGTTAGTTTATTGCTTGTTTAGCTGTTGATGTTGGTTTCAAGGGGTAATTTCAATAGTCTCAGTCTTAACTCTCCCTACTTCCCATGCAGCATCAGTCGACAAGAGATCTCCTCCCTTCCTCCATCAGAGTCGCAAGTTCTGTCATGAGTCTTCTGGCAGTCCAAGCCAAGCCCGTAACTTTCAATTTCTCTGCCATAATCATCAATCTGATTTTGGCAAGTCTAACTCCCCTTCCTACGACCTCGCTCTGGCTCCCACTTAAAAAGACTCACTGGATTCTTCATGAACAGAAAGTATCTGGAATAAACTCCCACCCAAAATTTTGGACTTTGAAATTCTAGATCCGTATTGGGCATAGCCATTCCTAGGCTTTCTGGGAAAGAAAACGGGGTGGAGACTAAAACTAACAACTTTCTCCAGTATTCAAATGCTTAAAGAATTGATGAATTTATTCGGTTCATTCCATGTATCCAACTTGGAATTGCACAATCTCCCAATCACTTCAGACAACAATAGCTACAATATTTTCATTACAGATCGATAATTATCATCTGAATACAGTTCCAAATTTAGATGAATTTGTATCATATTTACTGTATAAATGCATTACTGCATATTCTGCAGTTATTGGATTATTATCTTTATAAAGATTCATATCCTGCCGAGGTTGATCATAGTTTTCATTCTTTCGAGGTCGATAAAATAAGTACCAGTTACATACTAGAGTCGATGTAATTAATCAACTAGCCCCCACCCAAAATTTCAGGTCTGGTCCCTAGAGTAAAAAGAACTATTATTATTATTAATAAGGAGATGGGCTGGCCAAATCTTTTGCACGCCGAACACAATACTTAGCAGTATTTCGTATGTACATTCTAAGTTCAAATCCCGCCGGGGTCGACTTGGTCTTTCTTCCTTTCGGGGTTGATGACATGAATACCAGTTGAGCTCTAGAATCGATGTAATCAACTAGCTACTCGCAAAATTTAAGGCCTTGTGCTTATAATACAAAACAACTATGTTTAGATGGCGAGCTAGTAAAATCAATAGAACGCTGGACAGAATACTAAGCAGCATTTCGTCCGTGGTTACGTTCTGAGTTCAAATCCTGCCTTTCATCATTTCGGGATCGATAAAACAAGTAGCAGTTGAGGACTGGCGTCGATGTAATTGACTTCTCCATACACTCCCGAAATTACTGGCCTTGTGTCAAAATTTGAAACCATTATTATTATTATTATTATTATTATTATTATTATTATTATTATTATTATTGTTCAGTAGTTTTATTTTTATAACGTGCTTTCACTTCACTACCGAGCACAGCTCTGTGTGCCTTGGGTATGTGCTGTGGTTTGCTGTGATGCTCTTATGGTTACTGTATTGAAAGTGTTATTATTATTATTATTATTATTATTATTATTATTATTATTATTATTATTATTATTATTATTATTATCATTATTATTATTGTTATTGTTATTATTATTAATTTTCAGATTCACTTAGGCTACATTAACAACAATAATATATTTTAATTCCGATTACGATTTTTTTTATCCCCACTTCAACAATGTGCTGGAAAAACACACTGTATTTTCCGCACGAATATGTCGGAGATACTGCAAGTCAGCTGTTTGAAATGGGTAAACAATTTTCCGAGTTGTACTATTCTAGAAAAACATAGGTTTTATGAAAATCAGCTACAAATCCCACTTGTCTGTGTTGTTGTTCATGAATTTATTCAAAACCATTTTACAGAAACACATACGTAGATAAATATTGAGATCTCTTAGCATTAAGATATTGATTTATTCTGTTTCCTTTGTCGATTTCTCTTGAAACGTATCTGAGATATTGCCTTGTCTTAATATTGTTTTAGAATATGGATTTAAGTGATTCTATTATTAATTTTGCTTTATTGGCACAAAGCTAGTGAATTACTGAGGATGTTGTTTAGTCGATTTAATTGAAATAACTGTTATATAATTCCGATAAACGATAGCGATTCGAGAAAGATCCTGTCAAGATTTGAGTACAGATCACAGAAGATCGAAAATATCCATCCATCCATCCATCCATCCATCCATCCATTCATCTTTTCCTCCTACTATCCTCGGTAGAGTACTGGGTAGAGTCTTCAGGCATCTCTTCTGTGTGTCCTATCTGATGTAACAATCATAACACTTTCCGGCTGGATTCCCAAGTGTGACTGAGTCTACAAATATTATCCAAGCATATTTTCCTTAGTTTCCCCAAAAGTCTCCTACCGGTTGGATTGCCTTGAAGAATCCGCCTTGCAATTTTTTCCGGCAACATTCATATTACATTTCCGTATTGCCGAATATAAAAAGGGATCGAAAATAATTTTTGTAAGTTATTTTATTCGGTGCTGCACCATTTGTAGTATTCCTTCGTTCCGTGTTTTCGTAAATTTAGCACTCGAATAGAACGGTTGCAGTGCTGGTTATGGACTACAGACATTTCTAAAAACCAACCGTTTATATAGCAAGTTATATATTTGAAGCGATCTTTTCACCAAGTTCCTTCACAATGCCTAAAGTGCATAGGTCTGTCCTTCATTTAGTGAACAAAAACGAACACGTCTATCATTTTTAGCCATAGGAGGCGATGTGAATCTCGTATGATGCGGCATTAAAACATATGCTTTCAATTTATCAGATTGGTGACTGAGCGGAAGTGTTAGAGTCGGTTAAAACAAAAGACAAAAACAATCATACAGGCGCAGGCGTGGCTGTGTGGTAAGAAGCTTGCTTTACAACCACATGGTTCTGGGTTCAGTCCCACTGCGTGGCATGTTGGACTAGTGTCTTCTACTGTAATTTCGAGCCAACCAAAATCTTGAAAGTGGATTTGGTAAACGGAAATTGAAAGTGCC
>NC_068981.1:90891494-90895416 GCF_001194135.2 Octopus bimaculoides
ATATATATATATATATATATATATATATATTTGTGTGTGCATGTGTGTGTGTATGTGTGTATGTATGTGTGTGTCTTTCTGTTTGTGTTTCTTCCTTATCACCACTTGACAACAGGTGTTGTTGTGTTTACACTCCCGTAACATAGCAGTTCGGTAAAAGGGACTGATAGAATAAGTATTAGGCTTACAAAGAATAAGTGTAGTGGGGTCGATTTGTTCGACTAAATCCCTTTTAAGGCAGTGCTCCAGCATGGCCGCAATCATATGACTGAAATAAGTAAAAGAGTAAAAGAATACAAACAAAAGACATGGACGTCGTCACGAAAAAACAAAATCTACTAGTGACCACCACAACATTCTAGACACGGATTTGCACTCAACAAAGAATATGGTAAACAGTCTCTACAAAAATGATAATGTGTTACGTAAGGAGATTGGTCGAAAAGACATATGTACCAGCAAATGAGCTTGCTGGATCTTCATTTTGGTGCTATTGTTTTACGAATGAAGACGTAAGCATCAGATTAAAGCTCGGAATTGCAGAGAAGATGGAAGGAAAGTAAGGCCAGGATAGGTAATATGAATGAAGTGCCGTTGACATTCCAAAAAATATGCAAAGATGGTGACTATAAAAGCAATTGCACATCAGGAAAATTCACTTATCAGTTTTGGTCCTCTGTGCAGCCAGCGTAAAGCCATCGCATTTAATGAGGCTTAAACGAAAAACAAAGCTAAAAGAAATTATTCTATCCGGTGATGGTTTTCATGTCCAACACAGGAATTAATTGAACGAAGAGTGTGTGAAACACGCAATGTTGATCAATCCCAAACGTGTTGGCACTCCGTTGCTTACGACGTCAAGGGTTCCAGTTGATCCAATCAACGGAACAGCCTGCTCGTGAAATTAACGTGCAAGTGGCTGAGCACTCCACAAATACGTGCATCCTTAACGTAGTTCTCGAGGATATCCAGCGTGACACAATGTGACAAAGCTGACCCTTTGAAATACAGGTACAACAGAAGCAGGAAGTAAGAGTGAGAGAAAGTTGTGGTGGAAGAGTACAGCAGGGTTCGCCACCATCCCCTGTCGGAGCCTCGTTGAGCTTTAGGTGTTTTCGCTCAATAAACACTCACAACGCCCGGTCTGGGAATCGAGACCGCGATTCTATGACCGCTAGTCCGCTGCCCTAACCACTGGGCCATTGCGCATCCACAATCCCAAACATATAAAGCAACAAAGAAACAATTAAAAAGCAAACGTTTTAAGGTTTAACATTAGCTTTATAGTTACTGAATGTTTCAGTCAACAAGCCATTCAAATGTTTTATGTCAGAAGAGCACAACTAGTGGATTTCACGTGGAAAATTATTATTTAAACAGAATAATTGGAGTCCAGTTGCACACGTATGTCGATGGGTAAAGCCTTCATGTGTGACTGTAAAAGTGAAAACAGTAAGTCAGATAACGGATTGAATTGAAGCGATCGATGGGACTGAAGATAATATTCTTTACGATGGTAGTGATGACTCAGAAACCGTCCTCAGCAAGGACATTGGTGTCAATGAATGGCTCACAACCTACTTTCGGCAGCCAAGATATTATTAGTGAAAAAATATTTTAATTTTCTGATAAATGTTTAATAGTAGAAACTGGTCACCTTTGAAAAAATTAAAAATTTTTTACTAAAAGTATACTTTGTAAAATTTATCTAATAACGAAATATATACTATTGTTTTAAATTAGTTTTTTTTTTTATCATGAAATATATTTCTATGAACTTAGAAACTAAATATTTGTTAGGAAAACAATTTTGGAACAAACATTTATTATAATACATAGACATTTAAAAAATTTATTTTCCAAATGTGACCTGTTTTCTACCATAAACGTAATAAGCTCAGTTGAAATATCAGTGACTTTTGCACATTTATTCGCTGTTATTTATTCTATTTCACAAAAAAAACAACAACATTCTGGTGGTTCAATAAAACAATCATTTATAATCATACATTATTTTTCTGATATGAAATGCATAACTGCTTCTATTGCCCCCACCCCTGAAAATTAATAACTTCTAAGAAGATGATTAATTTAGAGCGCAAAATTAAAATCCTTTAGCAAATATAATATATACATGTGTACACATACACACACACACACACACACACACTCACACACACACTCGCACACACACACTCACACACACTCACTCTCTCTCTCTCTCTCTCACACACACACACATGTATCATATTACCATTTTACTGAATTCATTCGGTGCGATTCTTGCGGTTGATGCAGTTTTGCAAGTTTTTCAGTATCAGGCTCTATAGTTATTAGAGGCAAACGACGACTTCTACTTACTATTTCTAAGCAGTTGTGAGCTTTTGATAATAAGAAAGATACTTTAAAACTTGACTTACCGAGATAAGAGTAAGAAATTGTCACCGAATGTATGAACTTGAAAGAAGTAATATAATATTTGATTCATATAAGACTTTACATTGCTCACTTAATATTTAAACTTAGTGATAAATTACAGTGAAACAAATTTGTTTTTTGTCTTTGGTCAGTAAATGGTATTCCTATTTGCTTCTGTCTAGAAATCAAAGGAAATGACTACTATTCCTTTCAAGCATTGCTTTTGCGGTCTGGAGATCAGTGTTTTGAAACTGACTTATTTTCCATTACATTTCAGATAGATTCAGCGCTGAGGTGCTGAAGCAGAAATATCATAGCAAATATTCTACTCATACCACAGATTTGCTTGTTAGTCGCTTGACCTTAACCACTTGAGCATGTCTCTTAGTGGCTGATAATTACGTGCATCCCTAATCATGAGCAGGGAGCATCATAGCCATGTGTTGAGATGGATTCTTTGGTGTTTGAATAAATGTAACAAAAGCAAAGTTTGAAGGAAATATTAGCCATTTTTCATACTTTCTGTGGATAAGCAAATAGTAAATAACAGTTGCTACCCACAGGCAAAAATCAGTATTATTATCCAATTCTCAAATAAATCCTTTATTCTTCTGTCATGATGGATCTTATGATAAAAATACATTGTGTGTACGTGAGTGCATGTATTCTTTTGAGTGTAAATTTTAAAGAGTTACAGAAAAAAAAAGAAAATATTAGGAAGAGGCAGAATGGCAGTTGTGTGACGCCAGTCAGTGAGTCCGTTCAATTTCCTAAACTTTGCCATGGCTCCATTACACGTTACCACGGCCTCAGGCTGGGGATCACTGGTATAGGTAACAATAGGAGTTAATATGTTAATAGGTATGTAATAAACCAGCCATGGGCAAACTGTAGCTCGAAAAACTTCCTGAGTGGAACTCTTAACAAGTCTCGTGCACTCCCTTTCTCAAAAAAGCTTGCTTATGCTTGTAATAAACAGTAAATAAAATGACGCGTACATTCAGCTAACTGTGGCACTGTCAACAAACATTTTCACATTAAACATTAGTCTAAAAGTAAAGCACTAAGGGAACACTCCCTTTCTTACACAAGCACTCTACTTTTGAACATAAGAGTGTCGTAGTTGCGCCGCTGATTTCCACAGTGGTGACCAAAAGCCGCGTAAGTAGTGAAAAATTGTCAATTATTGTGAAACGTAGGAATGTAAGGCTAGTAGCGAGCATGTCAGGCAGCGTAATATTAAATTTTGTCACTGAACCACTATCACGTTTTAAATTAAAAAAATATTTTTATACAATAAGTCTTTGATAAAAGGGTTCATGAATCGTCATAAAACTTTTATTACAAATGTGTCATACTAATTATAAGTTGCGTCCTAGCACTTAACTAGCAGGTACAAGTACACAGGGCCCCACCACCGTGCACGTACACAGGCCCCCACCACCGTGCACGTACACACACACACACACACACACACACACACACACACACACACACACACACA
>NC_068981.1:90897626-90904303 GCF_001194135.2 Octopus bimaculoides
ATATATATATAGTATCCACAAAGTTTGGGTACATGGGGATTAACACATACTTTAAGAAAGTATGTAGCCGACAAAATCAAAGCCCAGCAGTGCACATACGCGAAATTTAGACTACAAAATGGTGACAATTTACCCATCGCACCCTGTATGTATGTGTGTGTGTGTGTGTGTGTGTGTGTTTGTGTGTGAGGATGTCTGGCCTAATGGTTAGGGTGTCGCGCTCACGTTCGTAAGATCGTGGTTTCAATTCCTAGATCAGCTCGTGCGCTGTGTTCTTGAGCAAAACATGTCATCTTGCGTTGCTCTTTAAATTGTTTTCCTTTTCTTTTAGAAGTTAGTTAATGAGAAATATATTAAAAAAGAAATTTTGGAAGAAAGAGTTGGATGAATCGCAATATTTTATGTCTTTTATAATCAATTAACGCCATTTCATGTACTTGTTACTTTTGCTGCTTATTACAATTGTTGAGAGTTGGGAAAGTTGTTGGGAAAGTTGAAGAGAGACACACACACACACACACACACACACGTACGTACGTACACAGAATGATTAAAGGAGAAAGAGCTGACAAAGAGAAAGGAAAAGAAAAATAAAGAAAAAAATTTCCTGAATTAATTCTATAGATTGAACTCTTTTCAATGTAATGCGCACAACAAAAGTTTAAAAAATATATATAGTAGATACTGAACCGTTTACAAGATACTTGGCGCCATCAACTATATGAATAAATTGACTATTTGGTAAAATCCTTATCGCTGTGTGATGTCTGAGTAAAAATTTATTCAAACAAACTGTTTATAGCAAATCACTAAAGAGAATATTTTTTCCCGAGGACACAATAAAGCCATCTGAATGATTTAGAAATATATTTTTTTCCTGTTATTTGATGTAGTAAAAAAGAGCTTCGATAAAATACGTTTTTAAGAGTTTTAGATTTTTTTTCCATTTTAATGTCTATTTAATTTACAACCCTCATAAATATTTCTTGAATTATACATGTGTGGGGATAAGGTTCATTGATGGAAATTGCATCATTGTATTATTACTACATATGTTATCAACCCCAGAAAGCTGAAAATAAAGTCGATCCTATAGGCTTTGAAGTTAGAACATAACTAAGTGTATTGATTCTATGTGTTTACTTTTCTTTCCGATATAAACATTCATCACCACTAGAAAACCTTTAGTCTTGATTGTAATTCTATCCCGTATAATATCCAGTCAGTGTTCCGGAATGAACCGATTCACAAAGAGATTAACTGAAGCTTGGTTTAAAGACAAAACTTTGGCTAGTATGGAGTTGTAAGACCAACAACTTGCTTGTCTAGTTGAATCATGTTCCTTCTTTGTATTTTTCCACTTCGCTGTGGACCTCATTAGTTCCCAACGTATCTCGCATCATGGCATACTTCGAGTAAATAATGACTCAGCAGAAGTGAGATATCCCTAAGAACAGCCAACCATTGTAGTAAAGGCGAGAAAGCAAAAGTATTCAAACGAGGAAAATGGCCACCTTCTTATTTAAACTGGTCGTATCGTATCAAATAAATTCCGATAGGAGGCAATTTAATATTAACACCGATAATATGCTGCTGTATAATGAAGTGATCCGACTTTTGAATGCGAGGCCAAAGCTGGCTGTGTCTTGAAGTTTAAGTATATAAAACGGTTTCGATTGACCTAAATTGATGTACATGAGAGAGAGAGAGCGAGAGAAAGAGAGAGAGAGAGAGAGAGAGAGAGAGAGGGAGAGAGAAAGAGAGAGAGAGAGAGAGAGAGAGAGAGAAAGAGAGAGAGAGAAGGTGCAGTTTTTCCCTCCAAATTCTCACAAGTTGCTGCTGGTCCGAAGATATTTCCAAGAACAATAGTTAACAACTAGCAGTATTCGTGGAAAATTTTGAAAATTATATGATGAAAATGTATATCATTTTGAAACATTTGATTCTTGAGGGGATGTGAAAATCTACATAGGCAATCCAAGGGACAATCAATCAGTCTGTCTGCCTGTCTATCTATCTACCTGAAAAGTCGATCAACACTGAGTTTCCTGTCTCCCCTGAATGTTCAACGCCTTATACTTTGGTTTAGCCTTTAACTCACGGTATGGGTCGGCCTAAACTGCCAGCAAAGATGCTTACCTGCATCGTTACGTAAAAATACGTAAGTCCAAATACGCGAGTTAAACGACTGCGGTCTCGTTATTAACGCAGGTAACTCTGCTATATAATTTCGCAACCGATGATTATAGTTGGTAGGATCATGTTGCTGAGTAACTGCAGCGAATATCATTTGACCAGACAGTTCAAGTGCTGGACCATACAGTAATTCTGCCGGTGAATAACATAAATCTTCCTTAACAACAGTACATAAATCTAGTAACACACTCGTCTGGGATTCTAACCATCTATCCGAATCGGAATGTGCTAGTAAAAAGCTGCTTTAAGTTGTCGACGAAAATGTTCTATCATTCAGTTAGACATCAGGTACATCGCGTACTTAGCAGGTTACGTAGGTCAAAAAGACTAGATTCGAAGTGACCACCCATGTCGGTCGTTATTGTCATAGTAATGTACCAGAGGACATATTTTCCAAACGTAAACAAAGCGAGTTATACTGAAAAAACAAAAAACAAAACAAAAAAAACCCGGCAACATTTACATTTATACTATGCTTTGAATTCTTTATGAATATGTCGATAACAGAACATTACGCTAGGAATTCAAAAATTGCATCACCACGAATATAGATCTAGTTTCTCTTAGAAGTCGACATAACACGAAAAAGAAATATGATATACATAGAATGGTTGGAGCGAAAGAAAGAATTATTTTTTTTGAAAAAAGAAATTGATGTGACGCTTATGAATAACGGTTTTTAAAACATACTATGAATGACTGTTTTCGTTAAAACATAACGTAGAATGGTGTTAAAAAGACAAAGCTGAACTTGTATTGTTGCAGTAAATCTATCTATCTATCTATCTATCTATCTATCTATCTATCTATCTATCTATCTATCTATCTATCAATATAGACTCTCTTTCATGTAATCCCTTTCTATTTTTTCCCTGATTCCACTATTCCTCTTTCTTTCCCTTCCTCCCCTTTTCCACTTTTTCTATGTATATTTTGTATGTTCGAGTTATAATTTCCTTTGTTGATTTAAGCGTAACACTTGGAAAAAAACAATAAGAAACAAGCAGAATAATAATATAATATATAATTTAGTGCTAACGTATTTAATGTAGTTCGCGTTAAATATCTAAGTAGAAATATTTATGCATTGAGAAAAATCATATATACGATATGTGTGCGTGTATACCTCCATGTTTGTCCCCTCCACCGCTTGGCAACCAGTGCTCGTTTGTTTACGTCCCTTTAACTTCGCTATTTGGCATAAGATAACGATAGAGCAAGTATCATACTTAAAAATAAATATAAATTATTGGACTTCGGCAAATGCTAAAGCACCACCTTGAAGAGGTGTTGGGGTCAATTTGTTCTGTTAAACTCTTGAAGGTGGTGCTTCAGCATTTGCCGAGGTCCAATAACTGAAACAAATAAAATATAAAGGAAAGAAGAATTAAGATCGGTTTTATTCTATATCACATTCAATTTTTATACACCATTTCCATACACTGCCTCAAAATATCTGCTCCATCATTTTGAAGTTTGCTTTAGTTGCGTGCATTTAACTTGCACCATCCGCCGAAAAGTTGTTAGTAATATATTACACCTTTGAGGGAAGTAAAGAATATTTAAAGCAAAAAATATTTTAGCCTAAAAAAAAAAGGAAAAAATTATAGTAAAAAAATTAACACTACTCATCAAAGGAGGTATAAACTCACCAACGGAGATATAGACTCATCAACGGAGGTTCGAACCGTTAAACTTTTCTTCTTCAGGGCGTAAAATATATTTAAGTGTTTCAACTTTTTGGATTATTATTTACTAACGCAGAGTCTAAGTAGTTTCCTCGGATGCTTGCCTTAAACAGTAAAATCTGAGGAAATTATGTATAGTCTGCTTCATAATACATTTCATTATTTCATGTAGACAAAGGCGACGAACTATCTGAATCGTTAGCACGCCGGTCAAGAGTTTCGCAGCATTTCGTCCGCCTTCACCTTCTCAGTTTAGATTCCGCCGAGGTCGATGAAATAAGTACCATTTAAGAACTGCGGTGTGTGTAATCGACTATCTCCCTCCCATAGAACTGCAGGCCTTGTGCCTATTATAGAAAGGATTATTTTATGGAGGCGAGCTTGCAGAATCGTTACAATGCCGGCCTAAAGGCATAACGGCATTTCTTCTGGCTTCTCGTTCTGAGTTCAAATTCTGCCGAGGTCGACTTTACCTTTTGTCTTTTCATCATAGATAAAATAAGTACCAGTTGAGCACTGAAGTAGATATAATCGACTAACTGCCTTCCAAAAAATTTTAGGCTTCTGTCTATAACAAAAAGATATATTATTACACGTGGATAAGGCAGCGAGCTTAGCAGAATCGTTAGCACGTTGGACAAAATGCTTAGCGGCACTTCTGGCTCTTCACGTTCTGAGTTCAAATTCCTCCAACGTCAGTTTTGCCTTTCCGTCCTTCTCGGGGCAGATAAAATAAATACGAATTGAGTACTAGGGTTGATGTAATCGATTTACTCTCTCCCTTAAAGTTGATGACATTGTGCCAAAATTTGAATTCATTTTTAAAATGGTGGCGAACTGGCAATCGTAACTACCACCAAAATATTTAGCCGCTTTTCTTTCGTCTCTTTACGTTTTCAGTTCAAATTCCGCCGAGGACGACTTCACCTTTCATCCTTTTGGGGTCGATGAAATAAGTTTTTACTTATTCTGTGATCGATGTAATCGACTACCCCGCCGCCCCGCAAAATTTCGGCTACATGTATGCAATTTTATATTACTTTGCAAGATGTATAGGTATATTTAAATATGTTCCTTTTACGTTCCAGGCTAAATTACTTTCGGTGTCAGATCTATCTTTCATCTTTCTGCTATTGATAAAAAGGTATCAAACTATCATTATGATCGATTTAATTGACTTATATACCCATATCAAAATATACGGATTTGTAATATGTTTTTACATCCTTTATGTTCACAGTTTACATCACGATGAAGTCGAGTTTGCCTTTCCTTATTCACTAAATATTTAGGTCAATTAAACCGAAGTTTTCTAACCTTGTGCTAGAGATAAAAAATCCTTGTTACTTTTAACAATACTATTTTAGTCACAACATCGCGTATTTATCTATCAAATTACACGTGCCTAACACTTGACGTCGGCATACTATCTCTTTCTCCCTCTCTCTTTCATACACACATATCATATATAACGGTATATTATATATATATGAGATGGCTTATCTTAGTTATTAAGGGAATGTGCTTATTGGCTGTGGTGTCAACAGCGGGTTTCTTTCTCATAGTCAGCACACATCTGCCTACATGTTCAAGCACATAACAGAGCTCAGTTTCTATGACTAACCTCACTCCACTTGACTGGGTTTCATTTGTATTAAGCGTAGCTGTACTGGAACGTACTACTTGTTTACGCAGGTTGTATGTGCAGGTACAGCTCACTATTATAAAGCACACGTGCTCTGTATAAGTAAAAACATATTTTAAAGAATTACATGCAGAATTTATGGAACGTTGAGAAAGCAAGGAGAAATCCCACCAATATTGAGCTTTATGACTACAACCCAAGGCAACTCTGTCAGCTTTGCTCGTGGACCAGCATCTTGGTTCTGATTATAACTGAAGTATGATTGCTGCTAGTGTGTAAGTTCATGTTGCGACCGTGACTAGCGCATTTTACCCATTCATGATCGACTCTGTAATGATACATGATATTTTAAAATGCTAATTTTCTTGTCGCTATGGCATGTAGAAAAACATAAATAATATAGATACATCGCAAGTTTATTTCATTGCGATGCTGCCTATAACTCATGTACATAATAACTAAATTTAGTGTGAGTTCTTTATGGCCATCAATTTTACTCGTTTACTAGCGACTCTGTAATGAAATGTGATATTTTAATCATTTACGCTCATAATAAAACAAAATGTTAATTTTCTTCGACAGTGTATAACTTAAACTTCAACAAGTAGATTCTATTGAAGTCGAATGATATTCTAAAATAGGAATATAAATATTGCAAAAGCTTATTTCTCCTTCATAAAATATACGTTACAGATAGATGCAAAAGGAAGAAAATGAATAAAGCATTTGAAATATTTAATAAGTGATGTGATCACATATGATTATAAATTTTTGCCTTTTCATCTATTTTGTCTTTTCTATTTTTGTCCAATGTAAATGATGAAAGGTACAAAGAATTATTCGGTTTGAAATTGGAAATTGTAACTTGGATAGCTCAATACTGGGAAACAAGCGGAGAGAATAGTGTCTCGTCTCCTGTCAATCGTACAGTAAACTCACAAAATTATTGGTCCCCTTTACTGTAAACTGGTATCATAAAGCAAGAACAATCCACTGTTGTGAGCATGTGGAAGTTACATCATTGTAAAACTGATGAGTCCTTTTTGTTATCTTTCAGTTATGTAAATATAATTTAGCAGGAAGCACCGAATTCTCAATGTTTGTTTACTCTAGATCAAAGATTCTCAACGGGGACCACATTCCCCCCC
>NC_068981.1:90904313-90917325 GCF_001194135.2 Octopus bimaculoides
CACTCTTTCAATAGACAACACGTTGATCTCATCAGTGCCGCGTGGTGGAAATAAACGCAATTACCAAATTTTCAATTCATTATTTCTTCTTTTTGCATTTCAGTTTGTACGTCTGTACTCCCGACTGCGTACAAGTGCATATGTAAAATGACGTCCTTTATTTTTTAATCATTATCTGCTGATATCAAAATACGTAGTATATTGAAAAATAAAAATATTTTCGGGGGTGGGGTGGGGGTGGGGGGCATTTGTGACTCCAAGGGTAAAAAGAGTGCCTTTGGCCAAAATGGGCTGAGAACCTTTGCTCTAGATGAACTACAGTAGATAAGGTGTTTAGAGGCTACACCACCGCCAAACGAGCGTGGGAACTCACCAGTATTACAAATATTATAGAGGAACGCAGGGCAAAAAAAAAACAAAGAATCAGGATTGAACAAATTGGCTTGTTAATTGCAACTCCAAGTTGAGACCAGTGTTTATAACGATGTTCATGTTCTAGAGTAAAACACGAAACACCACAACATCCCGTATTTCATTCCCTAAAATGTTAGTGTTTTACCTCCAGTTACAAGAAAACGATATCATGCTTATTATTGGGTTCCACAGAGAAAGACATGGCGTCTCACTGTCATTACTTTTATTCATAATTTTGTAGCGTAGTGTATCAGAACTCGCAATAATAGCTATTTTTATTTGCAACAAAGTCAGTGGAATTTATAAAATGGTGAAATGTTGGTCCTAATTGGATTCGGTTCCGGACTCGCAAATGGGAGTGTCATCCAAATATACTTGAAGTCGACTTAGTATTTTGTCCTTCAGAGGGTTTCATAAAATATGTAGTAGCCTTGCATTGCTTACTAGTCATGCATTGTTTACTAGTCACGTGACTTAGATTTAGGGCCATGGGAAAATGTAAGAAATCATGAAAAAATATGGTAGAAGTGATAGAATGGTAAAACACAAAATTAAATTCCTTAAAGTATTTTAGTTCCTCTACACGCAAAATATTCTACTCAGAATACCAAACATGGTTAGATAACTAATAGTAAAAAAATCTTCAATTATAAATATACTACAGAAAAAAGAAACCGTCTACACGGTGTCTCGACTTACTAGAAATAGCAGCTTCAAACTCTCCATCAAATTACATACTACTGTATTAAATACAGAAAGATGCAAAAATAAAAATAAATAAATGAATAAAACAAGACGAAACGGCCCTGCCTGAAACATTTTTGATCATCAGTGCTGGGGTTAAATAACAACACAAAGTAGTAGTAGTCGTAGTAGAAGTAGTAGTTATAGTAGTAGTAGTGGTAGTAGTAGTGATAGTAGTAGTAATCTAACTATATTCTCGAGCTGTGATAATCATTCTTTCAATTTGGTTGAAGTACGCGCTGCCAACCATTCTGTATTTGTGGGGATCTTTTCGATGCAATTCAAACGCTTTAATCAATCTTTTTTTGCTCAACTGTGTTAGTAACAGAGAGAAGATATCACTGCAAATTTGAAAAATCAAAGAACGCAGACAGAGAAATCAGTTCATGAATCATAAGATATTATAGTGAGACTTTTTCGTAATGTGGTTGATAATGAAAATCAAATTCCTGATACAAGAGTTGACACAAAGCAGGGGTTCGACAAAAATTTTACTTAATTATTCGGATTTTCTTGGAATTAACTGTGATCAAAAGCGATTCTAATGTTTCCTAAAATTTTTTCGAGGCTGCTTGTGATTTAGGGGCGCTTCTTGTTTACATTTTATGCAGTTGAGAACCATAGACATAAGAATTACTTGAAGTAGGGCTGAAACAATTCGATAAATGGGAAGACGTTCCAGAAAGGCGAGACAACTACATGGTGCAAAAGTCAACTATGTAGCCTTAAATGCAGAAATAGAAATGACTTTTTTTTCATTAATCTCTTTATTGCCCACAGGGGGACTAAACATAGAGGGGGCAAACAAGAACAGACAATGGGATTAAGTCGATTACATCGACCCCAGTGCGTAACTGGTACTTATTTAATCGACCCCCCAAAAAGATGAAAAGCGAAGTCGACCTCGGCGGAATTTGAACTCAGGACGTAAAGACAGACGAAATACCGCTAAGAATTCCGTCCGGCGTGCTAATGTTTCTAGCAGCTCGCCGCCCTAAATGACTTTTATATTGGACTAAATAAATGTTGTCTTTAAAATGGAAGACAGATGTGCTCACTTCTATCAATCGGATTCAAAATTTGAACTTATATTATTTGCTACGGTATTGCCGTTTTGTTAAAATGATCTCAACGGCATTCATAATGGAAATATTTTAAAGAATATTTGTTTCAACCGTGGATGGTTTCAAAGGATTATCATAGACGAATTTGAAACTGGGATTGTTAATTGCTTCTGAAAAGTTGCCCAAGTATCCATTTTTCTAAGACCAAACAACTTCTCAAGATTGTTGTTCAGTAGAGAAATGAAAATGCTTGCCAAATTTGAGAGTAAGCTTATAAGTAATGTTAACTATTATAGTATTAACGGCCGTCTTTCAGTAATTTAAATTGATCTTTTTATATTTGAGAACTTCTAAGACGGCGAGTGAGCAGAATCGTTACAACATCGGTAAAATGATTTTTGGTATTTGTTTGAATTATTTCTGTTCTACCTTTCAATCCCGCTGAAGTCAACTTTGCGCTTCATGCTTTTGGGGTTGAAAAAATAAGTACAAGTGAAGTAGTGATAGCTATAGTATCGGCAGATCCCATCCCATCAAATCGTTAATGACGTGTTTGCATCGTAAAAAGTATGAATAGGCGCAAGCGTGGCTGTGTGGTTCCATGTGGTTGCTTCCCAATCATATGGCTCAGGGTTCAGTCTTACTGTGTGACACCTTGGGCAGATGTTTTCTACTATAGCACTGGGGTCGATTCATTGGATTAAAAATTCTTCAAGGCGGTGCCCCAGCATGGCCGCAGTCTTGTGACTGAAAGAAGCCAAATAATAATAATAAATAAATAAAAGGGCAAATACTTTTCAGACAGTGTAAATTACGATTACATCGGAATCTAATGGGAAGAATAATAATGAGAGCGGACACATACATACTGACACACATCACAATGATTTTCAAATTTTAAGTCTCGTTTTTGCAGATACAAGGGGGTACCCAAAAGTAACCGAAAACGCTGTATATGGGACTAACCCATTGTAGTTCAGGTTTCCGCCGCTAGAAGCCTCTTGATGCGGCGCCGTAGAGTGAAATCGTACTGCCACGTGGTGCGTCTTTGTTTTGCGGTGCTTCTCCCTTGCTCGTCGATTTTTGTGATGACTGAAATGAAGGAACAGCGTGCTTCCGTGAAATTCTGTTATCTGCCAGGGAAAGCGGCAGCCGAAACACTTGTCCTGTTTCAAACAGCTTACAAGGACGCTGCCATGAGGAAAACAAAAGTTTACGTGTAGTTTTCACGCTTTAGGAATGGTCACTTGTCGCTTGATATGTGTGGCGAGTAGCAGTATGTATGCATGCACGTCTACCAGTTTTTTTCACATTAAAATCCGATGTTATTGTACACCATCCGAAAGGAATTTGTACGAAATTTCGTTTAAAATTATCGATTTTCAGCGTGTTATGAAGAAACAACCAAATTGTGTGAATTTTCAAAATTCTTGTCTCCATCTCGGAAAACATTTTCACAACAAATTCCTATATAATCGGAATCTATACTATCTGAAGTGTATAAAGAGTATAGATCCCCTTCGGTCATGACTGACCATGAGATTGCACCTAGAAGGTTCCCCTCCGAGGCACAAGTCCGGGCAAGGTTCAGCCATGCATACCAGCCTTACCTCTCCATGTCAGTGATGTTGCAACTCATTTTCTACAGCTGAGTGAACTGGAGCAATGAGAAATAAAGTGTCTTGCTCAAGAACACAACACACAGCCCGGTTCGGGAATCGAACTCACTACCTCATGATTGTGAGCCTGACGCTCTAACCACTGAGTTATGCGCCATCTGAAGTGTATATGTAGACAGTTTCACTAAAAAATATCCGTTTTTCTGGAAGTTATGAGGGGAAAAGATCGGTGGGAAACAGTTATGTAAATAAGTCATGCAAACTAACTGGCATGCCCTGTTATCACAGCAAGGCAGTTACATCGGTGAAAGAAATAATTGTATTTTGTTCATAGATATGTAAAATTGTTTATATAAATGTCATAGAATTTCTATGGTTATAAATAAAATATAAAATCAATGCCAACAATATTTGGCACTCTTTTCTTTGAGCTTGTTCTACTTTTCATCATCATCAGCGAATTGGGATGGTACTGAACTGTAATAGACTCACATAGAGGTTGCCTATTTTATATGTAAATGAGACCTGGGATTAAGCAATGTCAATAGTGTACATTTATCTTTCTCATTTTATTGCAATCTTCTACTCTATTGAAGGCTTGCATTTCGGAAACTTTTGTTGTAATTGTGTGTTGCAAAATCACATGTTTCTATTGACTTCCATGTTATGGAAGTTTGTAAAGAAAGCTTTCTCATGATACGAGTTAGAACCATTTCGCTTTACAAGACAATCATAAAGCCTTTATGTAGTGATGCAACTTACTAAAAATACCAGTTAACACTGCTCTCCATTTATATCCTGTTGTACTGGTTCTTAACTTTATTTCCACGGAGCCGATGCTTCTGAAAGCCATATATCCAATAAGCCGATTTTATAAAGCAATAACAAACTCATTTTCCCAGTTTTATTTCTTAGTTGAAAGGTATGTAACTATAATTGTATCTATATTTTGCACAAAAGCCTTTTGATATTTTGAGCACAGCTAAGAGACAACCAGTGCCATCTTGTGGACCCTAAGTTGATTACTGATGCTTTATCATTTATCATTTTTTAAAAGATTAATGAAAACGATACTGACATGGATGACGTACCTTTGAGCAAAGATGAAATGGTCATAGCTGGATTGCTTAAGTCCATTATTCTCACTCAACAACATTAAGGCAGCATCTAAGTGGTCTCTCAATCCGCTAGAAATAGAGGTCGAATCTAATTCAAATGATGGATTACTATCGACTCCAAAAAGGATGAAAAGCAAAGTAGACTTCGATGGAATTGGATCTCCGAGCATAAAGACGGAAGTGATACAGCTTAAACACTTTGTCCGTCGTGCAAGCGATTCTGTCAGCTAAAGGAACTGTACATAATAGAGCCTTATATAACTAATCCTATATAAACGACGGGATGGTCTCGGTTGGAATGCTTAGCATTCTACTCAATGATAAATTAAATGAAATCAAATAATAACAAATTAATGGAACTAATTATCTTTCAAAATGTCATTAAATTTTCGCTGTCTCATTAATTATTCTTCAACGAAAACCAGTTGCTCTGTGCTTACGAAAGAAATCGTCATTATATCACGGTAACATTGTGCAACTCATTCAATTCTAGAACGGAAACATTATTATTTAGCTTTTGTCAAGGCACGTTCCATTGAGGTGGCTTCTATGACGATTGTATAGCTCTTTCTCACCAAAATAAAATGTACTGGAATTTTCAAGATTATTAATTAAATTTCTCTAATGAGGCATGATACAGGTATGGATGTAGTTAAAAAGATCTTCGTATCTATGTGATTATGGGTTCCGTTCCATAGAGTAGTACCTTGGGGAAGTATCATCTACAACAACACCGTTTTTATGAATGAATTTGATCGACGGATACTGTGCAGAAACCAGCCATGTATGTGTGTGTATGTCTGTATTTGTGTGCTTGTGCCTGTATGTGTATCTTTGCATGTGTGTATCTAAGTATTTGCGTTTGCGTTTGTCTCTCCTTACTTGACAACTGGTGTGTGTCTATGTCCCCCGTAACTTAACAGCTCAACAAAAAGAGATGCATGGATCAGGTATCAGAAGTCATTACTGTGATCAATTCGATCGACTAAACCTTTTTTGACAGTGCTCCAGCGCGGCCGCAATCCAGTTACTGAAAATAAAACTAAAAGAATCACTGAATTATTTTCACACAAAGATCTATATCTATTTGTCGTCCTGAAGGCATGACGGTTGTGAATGGACTATACCCAAGCTAAGGTTTTAAAAGACCCAAAACACATCCGAAGTTGTTTACCATAGCTGTTTGCCATCGTCAGTATATCGCCATCTAATTTATGCTAAAGGACTTTTTCACTTACCAACTTAAGTATGGTTTGTGTTCTATGTATTCTTCAGCTTTCAGAAATATTCGACTGTTATTAAATTAATCTTACCCATTTTTGATTGACTTGCAGATACAAAAACGGTGTAAAATGCATTTTCTGATTAACCCTCTATCAATTTTGCCATTTACTGCTTTGAACAATAATTTTCAATTTCTAACATTGATAGATAAACGTTCTCATATTTTGGTGGGAGGTATAGATGATTATATAGATTCTAGTACGTCACTGTTCTTCTTTCATAAAACTCAGAACGATAAAAAGTCTTTATCAGAGGGATTTGAACTCAGAAAAAAAACCCCATTAAATACGATAAGGTATGTTGTCCCGTATACCATCGTGCCTTTTTTTGTTCAGTAACACCCTCAGAGTAATATTTATTTCTTACCTTGAAATACTAATACAAATTAAGTTTGTATTAGTCGCGTTTCTGATCGGGTTTTCAACACATGACTACACATTAACACCCGTCCACCACAGGTGAGGTGAGGGTCTACATACAATTGCGGGACGTTCGACTTTCTTGGACGAACCACCCGTCCAAGGGAAACGTCTTCGCGCTGATCTGTACAATTATGACCTTACATAAACACCCGGTATATTTGGGTGGGGCGGTGCCTCCGGGGTCGCCAGGTAGCCGTATTGTCCCGGGTTCGACGCCGGTGCAGATCCACGGCAACCAGTTACGGACCGGCGCCTATTTGGTCGGCTCGTACCTGAGGAGAGCCGGAGGGGGAGTTTCGGTACCTTTGGTTACTCTCGTACGGGAGGGACCTGCGTGGGTTGGACATGCCATCACGAGCCGCCTCTCCCTCAGAGGGCGTAAGCTCTCTCACCACGAAAAAGTAGTGCCGGGGTCG
This sequence comes from Octopus bimaculoides, assembly GCF_001194135.2. Taxonomy (NCBI): domain Eukaryota; kingdom Metazoa; phylum Mollusca; class Cephalopoda; order Octopoda; family Octopodidae; genus Octopus; species Octopus bimaculoides. The sequence continues at coordinate 90,911,395 of NC_068981.1, forward strand.
CCCGCCCTGGCGCCATGGTTACCTTAAGAGACAGCAGAATCAGGTTGCCTCGACGCTATCGGCGCTCTTGGTGTCCAGTTCAACAAGGCCAAGTCGACCTTACACTATTTAAACATTTTTTCTTTGCTCGAGTCAAACACTGGATTTTAAAGGTCAAGGCCCCCTGGTGTGGATTTTCCGAGTCCTCTCCCTACAGCCCCCGTTTGCGAGCGCGTACTTTTTTCATATTCGTTTACTACATGTTGTTGTACACCTATTACACTATTTTTGTTTTGCTCGGGTCAAACACTTCAGTTTGACCTTGCGTTCGAAGTTCATGTAACGACTCATTATTAATAATGCTAATAGTTTCAAATTTAAGCGTAAGACCAGCAATATTTTGGAGCGGGGGCTGGTTGATTAAATCGACTCCAGTACTTTACAAGTATTTTGTTCTATCAAACTTTGTAAGATGAAAGACAAAGTTGATCGAGGCAAAATTCAAACATACGACGTAGAGGATTGTAACTAAAATGAACATCCGACATTTTACCAACTCCGACAATTCATTATCGCTTGAGAACAATAAACATTAATTTCTAACAAAAGCACCCTGCTTTACTGACAATAAAGTATGGTATTCAAGGGAGCATTTCAGTTGACTAAATCGACCACAGCAGTTAACTGGTACTTTATTTCATCGACGTCGGAAAAATTAAAAGAGAAGATGATCTCGGCAGTATTTGAACCGGGAAACATAAAAAGTCGTAATTAAATATCGTAAAAGTATTTTCTCAAAGATTGTATCGCACCGAATAGCGAAATGCAATTAAGTTTTCCCGTAGAAAGGAAGAATCAATTTATTATTCCATTCATCATGAAAGTATATAGTTATTGTTTTCAGGTGTCAATAGTATTTAAACTTCTAAGCCTTCTTTTAAAACCATCCGCTTTTCTATTTTTGAAATTATAATTATCTTTGGAGGAGTAGATACTTTGTTCTTTAATGAACAAAACTCTATGAAAATAAATGCAAATTTTCAAAGTATGCGTGAATATCTTTCAGTAAAATTATTACATCATGTTTATAATTTTATATTATTTATTCATCACTTTTATTTTTGAAGGCATAATGATTTACCATACAGAATTCGTATGTATACTGGAGTGAATGAAACCGATTTTTACAGCAGCTTGGACAAAGTTTGGGAGGTTTCACAAACCGATATTCCACGACTAAAAGAAGGAATGGTTGGTGCACAGGTAAAGCTTTTGACTTTCAGTTTCCTTGTTTTTGTTGATTATATTGCTGTTTGTCCCCAGGACAGCCTTTATTACGCAGATCTATTATCAGAGACATTCTAGCCATGACAATTCAGTCTTTGTTATGAATGATGTAGCTAAGACAACACTATTCAATGTTATACTCTCATACAGAATACACACGCAAACACATACACACATTAACCGATAGTGTATGTAATAGATAGATGTGTACAACTTGTTTTCCTATATAAAATTTCGTATATGAAATAACTTCTGGACTAGTATCAACCTCGTATTGCAATTTAGTTAGTGATCGAGTACCCACTTTAATTTTTCACGGAGATATTGCTTATAAGCCCGCTATTACTTGTAGCTTAGGTAAATCGGATAAGTAAGGTTTCACAAATAGCTCATTCTTGGCAGCTTGTTCGGTTAATAAATTGTTAGCGCGTTTCGTTTCAATACCTTTCAATAATACGAAATGATTTAATTATGCTCGACTACAAAATAGTTCGTTAAACATTATTCAGTATATTCATTTTTTTTTAAGGCGGTAGGATGTGATTTGAAGGAGATTTGGCAGCTTTTGCTAAATATTACTAACAACTTTTGCAATAGTTTATTCGATGGAACGTCAACAAAGTATGTTGAAATGCTAGTGTTTATAGAGTTTATTGATTATTGTATCTTATATTTGAATCTTGTAGAAACATATATTTTCCACTTTGTTGGTCATTATATAAGTATTAGCCATTATTTTATTTACGTTGCAAAATACACCAATTCTTTTTGTCAAGTTGGAATTGTTCTCATTAACAATTTTGCAAGAATCTGGTCGGCCAATGTCCTTATTGTAAATATGATTTCAGTTAATTCCTCTTTTGTTAAATTCCCCTTGTTTTGCTTGTTCGATAGTCGCCTCTTGCTTCGTATTTGTATCTTTAAATAAATAGGTTATAATTTCTATATATATTTCGCTCTATATTTTGTTAAATATAGGTTTTATAACAAGTCTCCAATGAAAGAAAGGGCATTTTATTATCAACATTCGAGGATCTGGTGTTCAGCACTGACACTAACCGAAAACGTCCTACTTTTTAGGTCAAGAACCGACTCTCATACATTCCAACAATTGCGAAGGATTCTTTGTCTCGTAACCAATTCAGAGTCCCAGTTCTCTAAATAAGGATACGTCGGTTTCTCACCTTACCTGCCAATGTGCTTTAGTTGCCTCCAAAAGAGTAGAAGAATGGGAACTATTCAGTGTGCGTCATGTATAAAGGCTGCGCAGAGCTGCTAAGTTGGAATTACATACTGTCAATTGCTTGTTTGATACTCGCCTCTTTCTTCGTATTTGTATTAGTGACTGTGTAGTTGGTAGGAAAAAGAGGCCGAAGATAATGTGTATTAGGTACAGGCGTGTTTATATCAGTGCGATCGTATACATGTGTGTATGAAGCTAGTGCTTGTAATTGCGTCTATGCATGATACCACAACATAAACATACTAAATCTATGTTGTAGCATGGATGTATAAGATTAATGTATGTAGTATGAAATGTGTGATGTGTGTGCAATGTTTCATATGCATTTATGTTAGTTTGGGTGAAGGTGTGCGGGATAACATAAGGTAACATGGTGTGTGTATCGACGTGTTTTTATGTACGTGTGTCCAGCACTGACACTAGCCGATGCTTATGTACGTGTGTCCAGCACTGACACTAGCCGATATTTTATGTACGTGTGTCCAGCACTGACACTAGCCGACTGTTGATATCTTTGCACACGTGAGATGTTAGTAATTATACTTGTATGCTAGTTTGTGTGTGATATGTTAAGTTTTTATGAATGTTCAGACAGGTGGTATGTTATGGTAGAGTGCGGTGAAAAAGAGTGGAGTGCAGTTATGCGAACGATATTGAACTATTCATGCCTGAGAATAGTGGAGCATCTGAGGAAGTAGTAGCAATGATACAAAATAACGCAACAGACCGAGAGAGAGGCAGAAAATAGCATTGGTTGGTGAATTGAAGTGACGAGCGACAGGCAATGTGGTATTGTTTAAGCGGCCATCTTGTGGATGTTCCGAGCTATAATCTGTTAACCTGCAGCCAGTTTCTCCATTTAAGAAAGTAGATGGCGTTCCTTGTGACATGTGAAATGACCTGTGATAAAGAATGAAAGGTAGGTTGATGTAAGTCGTATAGTAGCGTTGTAGATGTAATAAAACCTGTTACAACAGGTTCAGAAGCAAGGAAAAAGTCTTAAATTATGAATTTTTTCGATTATCTATAAAAGATGCTCATTTCTAACTGGAAACTATGTGGATAAGCGAACTTTTATACTGTTAAACTGATTTTCAAAATATCCATCTCGTTATTTGCTTTGGTTTCTACATTTTATAGAGTTTTTAATCAATTATTTAAAGCCATTCCTTAAAATTGGTGTTGCCCCTTATTTCTGTAAATCTCTCAGTCGTTTTTGCTCTTTTTTTTTGTAATATTTGATTTTACATGATTTGCCGGAATATTCTAGTTTCCCGATATTTTCAGACACGCAGTATATTCCTCTAAGTGTATATTCATGTTCATCTGGTTAGGTTTCCTCGAAGGAGTTCTCCGTACACCAATCACAGAAAAATGAGCATCTGCTTCAATTCTCGCAATGTAAAGTTGAAAAGCAATTTGGAATTTTAATTGCTTCTGCTCGTTCTCCTGACCGAAAGAAGCATACTGTAAACATCCACAGAAAACAAAAAAACAAATGCCAAACCTGTCCAACCCGTTGTTTTCCAACTTCCATTCAACCGTAACAGTAATTATTTTTATCTTTTGTCATCAACATCCATTGTTTAGACTTTTACACTGCGAAGCTACTTACCCGACTGTTACAATATCGATTCATCATGGTCAAAATCCATCTTAACACCAATGCTTTGTATATCATAGAGAATTGTTTACAGCCAATATGTCCGACGGCCATTCATTACAGGTTCGAAACACGAGAAAAACACGTGTCATCCAAGAAAGTGACATTTCATATAGCTTTATTTTTACCAAATAGTAAAATGAGAACGACAGCTGAAATCTGCGAAATAACTCATGAATTATTTTGTCTTGGACATTTTCTTTCTTTCTCCCGTTTTGCAACTTTTCTTTCAATGGTAATCTGTCATGTTTTTCGGTTGTTTAAACATAAGTATTTTACTTGCATTTCTTTTTCTCTCTTGTGAATGCATCTAGTCTGTGTTGATATGAGTTATTCACACACATTGACACGAATGCACAGAAACAGTAAAGCATATCCCTTTCAGCATATATATTTTCTGATAGGAAAAATTATAGCTGACACTTCTACATCTTTTATTCGAAGGCTCGTGAAAACACTGTTTCTGTATTGTTATTAAGATTAATTCAACCTCACCTGCATATTCTGCAATTTGTATTATAAGATACAAGGCCGTAGGTTAACAATTAGAAAGTAAAAAGAAACAGGTTAAAAAAAATTACGTTCGATTCTGCCAAAAGGTATTGAGAATGAATAGACAGGATATTGTTTGAATTCTCATTGTTCTGCTTGTGCATTATGACTTATCATCTGTTTGGCAGATACACTATATATATATATAAGAAAATAATGTATTCACTAATTTCCATAACCAAGAGTCTGTATTCTTGTTAGATACATCGATCCTGTGGGATACCTTTGATTGAGAACATACACAATAAGACTGAAACACGCTGGTGTCTCAAAGTTCGCTAATACCAGTGAATCAAGTGTGTTATGAACATACTAAAGGGAAATGTTCTTCGTCGACGATAAACAACAACGACCAGATATCCATGTATGAACTTGCCAAAACCTATTGAGAATGATTTGATGTGTTATCGTTTGGTAGATTTCTGTTTTAAAATTTAGGTAATACGAAAGCAACAGAATCTTCACATGTTGAACAACTTACTCAATATCCCCTCTTCAAATTAAATCCACCCGGAATCTTAAATGTATACCACAACCCTAAACAGATTCGTCAAACAATGAAAATATATTTCAAAAATTATGTGAATTTTCTTTTGATGAAAGACGTTGGACAAAATTCCGTCCGATGACATGTCAAACAATGAAAAGTGGGTGACAGAGACCTGAGCGCACGCACATACCCTCACATAAACACACACACCTCCTTCTCTTGCACTCTCCTGTCTTAGAAAGCACTTTTTCTTCACCCATTCTCTTCCGGTCATTTCAATATGTGACCGCGTGTGTATCGTTGGCGATTTTTTTTCTCCGTCTTCCCTTCTTTGGAGTTTTTCTATATTTCTGATGAAGACCTTCGCTCGAAACGTGAAATCCTCTTTCTTTTCTTTCCTTTCCTGAGCGTCCAATAACACTGTACTTATTTCACGTCCTCGCGTTGTTGTTTTTTCTTGCTTGTTCATGTTTGGACTGACTATATATATATATATATATATATAATACAAAGAATATATATACATGTATACACACATATATGGACATACTTACATCTACATGTGTATATACATGCATATCAGGGTATATATATATGGGTGTTTTGCTCAACATCCTTAAACAAACCTTATTCAGGGACATTTTAAGCGGAATGGGCTACCTGGGCCCCACCTGCGAGGTCATGTGCTGTTTATTTTGATATGAGATCACCATGTCA
>NC_068981.1:90917811-90924460 GCF_001194135.2 Octopus bimaculoides
AGATAGATAGATAGATAGAAAGATAGTCACGTCAGAATAATAGTAGACTTACTTGCAAAAAAGGACGTGTGCGTTCAATAATGTAATAATACAAAGAATATATATACATGTATACACACATATATGGACATACTTACATCTACATGTGTATATACATGCATATCAGGGTATATATATATGGGTGTTTTGCTCAACATCCTTAAACAAACCTTATTCAGGGACATTTTAAGCGGAATGGGCTACCTGGGCCCCACCTGCGAGGTCATGTGCTGTTTATTTTGATATGAGATCACCATGTCACGCTCATATGGTTGTGATGCATGCATGTGCCTGGTGTACCCTTATCAGACGGGTAGTCATGATGGGTATAATGGGCTTTGTATATTTTACCCCAGTGTCACTTTGATGGCATGCACTGCTCTCTCAGTCAATAATAATAATAATAATGTAATGTATATGGATGTCGGCAGATAAGGACACATTCACACATACGGGCATTACCGATCGATTAGGTACCAGCTTTCCATTAAATACTCAGTAATGGTCGCGTCATTCATTACCAACCTATCGATCAATACATACATGATGTCTTTGTACTCACTACACGCACACTAATACACATACATACTCTCACACATATAAATACATAAATAAATGGATGGATATATTGATGCACTGACATACACAAGCATTCCTCTGCGTATATATACATATGAACAGCTAGAAATTTACTACAGATATCGAAATATGTATTCTGTCTTTGTTGTTAGCATATTTTTTTTCAGATAAATCCAAGGGTTCTTATTTCTCTTCAGATAAGCGACACCTGCTTTTAGAATCTTTTTTTCAGTGTACTATTTGTAATTCATGAAAACAGAGAGAAATAAGCAAGTGAGTGAGAGTAAGTAGAGAAGATACAAAGAAGGCAAAGAGTGCGCGCGTGAGTGTGTGATAGATAGATGGAGAGAGAGAGAGAGAGAGAGAGAGAGAGAGAGAGAGAGAGAGAGAGAGAGAGAGAGAGAGAGAGAGAGAGAGAGAGAGAGAGAGAGAGAGAGAGAGAGAGAGAGCGAAAGATAGAAAGTAAATGCAGTGGGTTGATTTTGTTGCATAGATACTTATATACTTCACATCGACAGCTGCAAGTATTTTGCTCTCTATAGCTAAATAGTCATAGTAAAAGCAGGACGGAAACTGAAAACAACGTGTTTGACTTACGACAAACGTACAACAAAACAACAATAATCTAAATAAATAAGAAAATAATCTAGGCTCCTTCGGAAACATCGATTGTCCCATATATTTATTATTGAAGAGAGTGTGATAATTTTGGTACTTTTAGTTTGCCATTGAAATTGTTTGATTTGTAGTACTGTGTTCTCGGCTATTTTGGTTACACATGCAACTAAACTTTCAGCATTGTGTCTTTTATGATCTGTAAAAGTGATAGCTTCATTTATTCGAAGGCATGTAGAAACACTGAATTCGCCCCTCATCTATATCGACCTCAGTGGAGGCGCAATGGCCCAGTGGTTATGACAGTGGACTCGCGATCGTAGGATCGCGATTTCGATTCCCTGACCGAGCGTTGTGAGTGTTTATTGAGCGAAAACACCTAAAGTTCCACGAGGCTCCGGCAGGGGATGGTGGCGAACCCTGCTGTACTTTCACCACAACTTTCTCTCACTCTTTCTTCCTGTTTCTATTGTACCTGTATTTCAAAGGGCCATCCTTGTCACACTCAATGTCACGCTGAATCTCCCCGAGAACTACGTTAATGGTACACGTGTCTGTGGAATGCTCAGTCACTTGCACGTTAACTTCACGAGCAGGCTGTTCCGTTTGATCGAATCACCTGGAACCCTCGTCGTCGTAACCGACGGAGTGCTAACCAATATCGACCTCAAGGAGTACTGTGAAATTTGTATTCTAAGAAATACAAGCGTAGGCTAGTAATAGAATGGTAGACAAAAGAGGATAAAGGAAAACATTTTCCATTGAATGTTTGAAATTATGTGGATAGTAAATAAGTTTAAATGTATATTGAATGTGTACGTATGCACTAAAATGTTTTTGTGGATTTTAAGAAAATCTAACGGGATATTAACATAGTGATTAATATAAAGATAAAAGCTGGCAGAAAACGTTAACAGGCCAGGCGAAATGTTTAGCGGTATTTCGTCTGTCCTTACGTTCTGAGTTCAAATTCCGCTGAGGTCGATAAGTTAAGTATCAGTTGCGTACTGGGGAAGATCTAATCAACTGGTCCCCTCCCCCAAAATTTCGGGCCTTGTTCCTAGAGCAGAAAAGAAGATAAAAGTTTAAAGCTTCTCGAGATATGTATTATATAATAGATACTATGCAATCCTGCTTAGTATATACCAGCATCTAACAAAGCGGTTGATACGACCTTATGTTTCCATTGAAAAATAAGGTGGCGTGGAGAAGGAATACTTGCGTTCATGGGAAACTGTTGATCGTCCACAATAACTCCACTTGCTCTTGTCTGTACCTTGTTACAACTGTAGATACAACATCAAATCTGATTTTCGAAACTTTGTATAATTTATGCTTAAACACACACACACACACACACACACACACACACACACACACACACACACACACACACACACACACGCACACACACACACACACACACACACAACTAGCACAATATATGCGCTAGGTACTGTCTTCCTTTTTAAAAGTGGATTGTCTAGTCATACGCGCAGACACGCTTATGTGGTTAAAGAGTTCCCTTTAGTAGCGGCACCCTGGGCAAGTATCTTTTACTACAGCCTAGAGTCAACCAATGCATTATGAGTGAATTTCGCTGAAAACTGTGGGGAATCCCGTCTCTCTCTCACACACACACACACACACACATATGACGGGCTTCCCCACACGGAATCTCACTCACCTCCCACATTTAACTGCAACTCTTCCCATACACACCTGTATACCACCCACCTCCGTACCTTCACGACACACGCATCGCTATACACACCCATGTGCACTGTTGAAATCATCACTCACTTCACACACGTTTACACACACATACACACACCTTCCCACTCCACACACACTAGCACTAACCACTTCTCAGCACCCACACCACACACCATTATCTACACTCCACACACCTTCAATAGCGTCACCACACATACCACTATACGAGCAGCCACACACACTTTTTGACTCAGTACACACCCCACATATTTGGGAAGATGGTGAACTTCTAGTGAGGCTGTTGTTAGACATTGAAATCTTAGAGCGTCAATGATCAGATAACTAAGACGTTCAAGATATGGTGACGGACGGAGGCATTTGTTTCTGGATAGCTTCCAGTAGATCGATATTCTAGACAAGACGGGTGATGCAAAAAAAATAAAAAATAAATAAATAATTCAAAACAACGGGAATGTCACTAGCTGAGACAACTTTGGTCGTAGATCTCAATCAGGACTGACTTACGCTTAAACAAATATGGAATACAATAATTACCATAATGAGGCAAGAGCCATCCTTGTAAATAAGCGCAGCACTATAAAATAAACGTGGTTTTTTTTTAATGCTGGATTTCAGTACTGAAGCGTAAAAAGTAAAACACATGTCCTATATGTTGGAAAAAGAGGCAACTATGAAAAGCATTCAAACATAGCTAATCATTTTGTCATATTTACAGGAATAGTGAACCCTGGATTACATTATGAAAATAGCCCCTTCTTAGACGGTTGAGTGCCTTTCGAATAATGATTGATTCAAGGAAGAAAAATTGAATTCGCTGGTCTATAATCAAATTAATGGAATTCTACGATCGTGAAATGGAATGATGGAATTTCTAATTAAAGGTTAATAGTCTAAAAACATAGTAACACTACAAATGAATTTAAAAGACAAATAGATGCCATTGAAGCATAATGAAGAAATGCTTGTAGATTTGGTTCACTTTTAAGAAGAGAAACTTTAAGAAGTGCAATCAAATATTTTTCTGATTACATCTTTCCTCCTCAAGAAAAAAAAAAAAAGAACGTAGTGGATAAAGTATTCTTAAATAGAGAGAAGTGGATGGGATGTTCACGGCTGGAGCCCTCTCATCATAATCCGGTTGACCAAAGTTGACCAGAGGTGCTAAACAACATCAACGTTGTAAAATATAACAATATGCATAAACAGCTAAGTATTAACAGACCACTGTATAGCTGTTCCACTCGCCAGAGAGGCCAATCAATGGAAATCAAAATTAATTGCATGATAATAAAGTGATGAAAAAAATCCTTCAAGTTTATTGTATCGTAGCCTATTATACCAGTATAATTTATTGACCATAAACTGATAGGGACAAAGTTTCTGATTCAAACAAAACCAATAATTTATTTCTGAATAATGAACGTGTGAAAGATTGTGAAAACTTAACTAAAATGTCTTAGGAGTAGAAAACATAACCTACACAAATCCTTTTAAACATCTGAATATAATTATTCTCGAGAAATTTCTTTCCATTTTTAATTTACTTTCCGGAAAATCGCAATTGGATTTCTCTCAAAGAAACTCACAAAGATTCATGACCAGTAATTGACGATTAGCAATATTGATAGGATATTATGTAACGTATTGATTTCTCGTATAGAAAATCATATCAGTCACTCAAGTCTTGTGAGGAAGCCTCTTCATATAAGTAGTGTTACAACCTATCAAATGTTATAAGTCATATCTTACACAAATCACATCCTACCTTCTTTAATAAAGCACATATGAGATAACGTAATATTAGTCATAGCCCTAAAATGACTGCATGGTCACAACTTTAATATTTTTGATCACAGTCCTACTCGGTTAGAGTTGAACTAGAGCGAAACTGAAAAAAGTCCCTTACAACCGCTTTTTATAACAATTTAAGTTTCATTATATTTATTGCCTATTATGTTCCAAAATGCAACAGTATTGAATATCAGAAGTCATAGAATGCCAGATTAAATGAATTACATTATTTCATCTTGTACAGGGGTGGTGGTTTGGCAGAGTCTAACGACAGTCGCGAAAATGCTTTGCGGTATTTGTTCTAGTTCTTACAAGATTAAATCGTGCCTAGATCAACGTTGTCTTCCAGCCAATCGGGTTCAATAAAATAAATTACTATCAAGTAACGGGCCAATGCAAGTGATTAATCTCCTGGAAATATCTGGCTTTACACCTAAACATTACTTAATCTTGTATATAAACATACTGAATTTGAATCGTGCATGGATCAATCTTACTTTTTCTCCTTAAGAGTGAGCAAAATAAGTACCATGTATACGTGGAGTCAGTCCCAGATTCCTGTCAATTCAAGTCAAAATGATCTCAAAGTCAATAAAATAAGAAACTAGTCAAATGAACCGATTATATACCAATAACAAAATATGGCTTAAGGCCTCGGTGAAATACTATTTTCCCAACGCGATTAACTGAGGTGCATCTCGACCAGTTAAAAAATAACTTTTTAGATTACTGTGTTTTATTGTCTTCCAGTCTTGGTGCTTCTCATTTTATTATTTAGAACACTCATTTCATTCTTTGCTGCTAAGCTATTTGATAAAATTGACAAAATTAGTTCTTGATATTTTAAGTTCGCTAATCGTATGCATAATAAACTGCCAACCTTAACTCAACTGTATATGAAAATGAAAATATGTTATTATGACGTTCTTGCTTTTCCCAAATGGATTAGCAACATATAAAATGGCTTCCAATAGCATCAGTTGAAATTATACTTCACTTACGTTATTAATACTACAGTATGAAGAATATCAACGCAGAACACCACAATCAGCTTTGGCTATATGAATAAGAAACTGATATTATTTCATAATGCTCATACAACTAATATTTTGGCCCTTAATCCAGTCTTCTTCAAAAGAGTAACATAAATATAACAGACACTACACCAGTTACATAATACTCTCATTGTTTACATATGTAATCTTTATATGATTAAAGAACAACTTAATACTTATTACTCAATCAATTTTAGAGTAGAATGTCAAGATATTAAATAAAAATGCTACATCGAAGACATATTCTGAACCATTAAGGATTTTGCCAGTAATATGACACCTAATCAAAGCAATTTGTAGCGTGTTTCTATTTTGCATTGCATTAGTAAACAATCAAGGAAATTAATAAATAATAATTCCATAAATATATTTTCCATAAGAAATAATCGTATATTTTGATATTTCCCACCCTATATACTAATATTTTTGAAGGAAATTTATTATGCAAGTATTGCTACAAGAATTGACAACATAATGGTGGTTTTATCAGTATAAGTTGCATAGAAATATAAAAAGGAGGGGTATATATTTGGATGGCAAACATATCCTCTTCATTTTACATACTAATGCTATGAGAAAGGTCTTCGTCCAATGCTCAAGAAAAATAATTTCTACTTTGATGACAAACTCCAATGGAAATGCTAATAACATATATTCATGGATACACGTACTTTTGAAAGCACACGAATTTTCAGTGACTAACATATACTTTCTGCTTCAATTCACTCATTTTGTTATTCGGGTATAAGCTGTAGATGCCTATATCTGCAACAACTTCATACATACATACATACATATATGCATACATACATACATACATACATATATATATA
>NC_068981.1:90924656-90926042 GCF_001194135.2 Octopus bimaculoides
CATAAATATATAGGGATTGACAGTAACCTGCTTCTCCAACATGTTGGAGAAGCAGGTTACTGTCAATCCCTATATATTTATGATTATAAATTATTTACCGAAGAAGGTTTTTTTCATACTGAGCTACCCGGCAGAAATTGTTAATTATTAATTTTATTACTAATTGATGATTCCCTGCCCTGCATATCTATATATATATATATATATATAATGCCAGTGCAACACTATAGTTATAAGTTTAAGTTTTCCAATAAGCTTGGTGGGGTGTTTATAAATCCACTTTCACACCATATGTTTCATTTATAACTTTCTTTTTGTCACAGTTTTGGGCTGCTTACGTCCCCTGCGACACTCAGTTCAAAGATGCTGTTACTAAATCTTTGGAACAAGTTGACATTATCAAGAATTTGGTTGCAAAATATCCCGAAGTATTTGAATTCGTCACTACATCTCAAGGTTAGTATGAAAATCGCTAACAATTGGTATTTATTGAAAAAATCGATTCATATTCGTATGAGATAACTTAAAAAAAGAACCCAAAACGAAAACAAAGCAAGACAATTTAACAACTCACCGAAAGATTATTGTATTCAATTTCATCGATGTTTAAGTTCTGAGATCAAACCTCATAGAGATTAGCTTTACTTCCTCATTCCAGCAAGATCAAGAATATCATTACTTGCAATATATTGCCGTTCATAACTCTGTTAACAAAAACTGGCCCCTGTATGTAATCAAAAGAAGCTTATATATATATGTATAGAGAGAGAGAGATGGGGGGGGAGAGGGATACAAATAAGATAATAGTGTTTTTTCGAACGCAGACACGCCGTTAGAACAGCAGAAAAATTGGGTAAATTGCCTATACAAAGCAGAAAAATTTGTATGGGTTACTTATCCAATGTTTCTGGTGTTTTAACGGCGTCTCTGTGTTCGAAAATAAATTATCATTTTATTTGAATCTTAATACACACATTTCGGTGCTTATTATAAAAGACAAATGTTAATTTGTCTATATTTACGTAGGCGTGGATTTATATATATTTTTGAATAGAATTTATTTTCGATAATTTCAATTGATTTTAATCGATTTAAATTTCATTTCTATTTGAAAATTGGTTATGAAACACGTGTAATCTTTTTATTATATTTATCTTATGATATTTACTTTACTTTATATTATACTCATTTATTGTGCTTTTAATTATTAATTTTTCTATATGTGATAGTGGATTTCATCGATGAGTTCTTGAAAATTGGTTATTTTCCCTAAAACTATATATTTATATATACTTTATCTATAAGGCTCAATTCAATATTAATTTTTTATAAATTGATTTTAATTGAGTTTTTTTACCTGTAATTTTGGATTTTGTCCCTAATATT
>NC_068981.1:90926807-90939209 GCF_001194135.2 Octopus bimaculoides
GTAGCTGTCTGTTGTCCCATAAAATATCTGTGGGCTCCTGCCGAGAGAGCGGCTTAAAAGCATTCATTGAATGGGTATTATGTTCAGCTGTGTGTGTGTGTGTGTGTGTGTGTGTGTGTGTGTGTGTGTGTGTGTGTTTATTGTGTTTATTGTGTTGAATGTCCTTTCAATATGTTTGGAATGTGACCAGCTGTGTGTTAATGGGTGTTTATGTTGTGATGAATACCTTGTTAAGAAAGGAATTAAGATTTTCCTTCTTTTTGGTGTGTGTGGGTTTGAACCGCGATGTTTTCTTTTGAGTGTCTCCAGCTGTTTGTATGTGTTGTATGATGGTTTTTTGGATATCTCCAGGTGTGTGTATGTGTGTGTGTGTGTGTGTGTGTGTGTGTGCGTGTGCGTGCGCGTGTAATGTTTTCTTTCGGGTGTCTTCACATGTGTGGTTTTGTTGTTACTTTCTAATTTACATTTTATTTTGTCATTCATTAAGTTTCTATTCTTTATGAAGAAAGAAATAAACCTTTACGAATGTAGATATCAGTAATAAAGGGAATATGTCATAACGATTATTATGAAACATTCTGACGAGTAAGTGAGCGTTAGAATGATATGTTTTAGATACATTATATCAACGATGTATATGTAATTAATTACTAAGTATAGAACATTTGATTAATTATCTACTTTCAGGAATCAGGGACGCCTTTAAAAACAAGAAAATTGCAAGTTTAATTGGTTTGGAAGGCGGTCATTCAATTGATAGCAGCTTAGGAACTCTAAGAATGTTTTATGATCTCGGAGTACGCTACATGACAGTAACACACAGCTGTAATACACCATGGTGAGTATTTGGCCGAAGAAAGAAATCTGGCTAATTATTATTTATTATTGCAAAAGACAGCAGAGTGCAGAAATGATGAAGTACCGGGTACAAATGTTTTATGGTATAGAGCAAAGGCGAAGAAACTTTTCAATACCAAGGGCGGGATGCAAGAGCAGTTTTAGTGGGGAGGGGAAGTTGATTAGATCGATCCTAGTGTTCAACTGGTTTTTATTTTATCGATTTCGAAAAGATGCACGGTAAGGTCAAGTGCAGTGGAATTTGAAATTAGATGGTAAAGTGACGGAAGAAATACCGCGAAGCATTTTATTGTGTGATAACGATTCTGCCATCTCGCCACCTTCATCTCCGCTGAAAAAATAATTGATATTTGTTTGCTAAATTTTATAGGTAAACACCTTTATTAAATTAGAGTTTTGGCTTTCAGGTTTAAACGATGCTATCAGATAGTTTTCTTTCTGGTTGCTCTACTTCGTTAGCAGATAGTTTCAAATTTGAATGCTAGCAGAATTAACTCTGTAAGTGAATAATTCTTAACCCACCATCCTTTGAATTCTGACTTGATCATGATGATGAAGTGGTGGAATTATTAGAAGGTCGGGCAAAAGGCTTTACGATATTTCTTCCAGCTCTTTCAATTCTGAGTTTAAGCCCCGCGAAGTACAACTCTGCCTTTCTTCCTTACAGAGCAAAATAAACTGTTCCAGCACTGGAGTCAATATAATTGACTGTCATTAGGCGGTGAGCTGGCAGGATCTTCAGTGCGCCTGGTAAAGTACTTAGCGACATTTCGTCTGTCTTTACGTTCTGAGTTCAAATTTCGTCGAGGCTGATTTTGCCATTCATCCTTTCGGGGTCGATAAAATAAATACTAGTTGAGCACTGGAGTCGTTGTAATCGACTTACATCGTTTTCCGGAATTACTGACCTTTTGCCAAATTTTGAAACCGATGTAATTGACTGTCACATCTCATCAACTTTCTGGTCTCGTAGCTCTGCAAGAAATCATATTTCCTCGAGGTTGCTTATGCTTTTTATTCCTCTTGAGTCAACAAAACAAGTGTCAGTCACAATACTCGCTCGGTTATATCAACTATAGCACACCCTCTATATTTGTGGCTTCGTTTTAATGCTAGAACATGATGTGCGGAGTAAATGCTTCGTACTATTTACGTACCGATAGAATTTATATTCAAATACCAACAAAGTCAAGTTTGCTACTAATCCCTCTGTTATCTTATACTATATAATATGTGTTTTGGAGTTGAATCTATCGATTCTGTGTAGTGGTATGCAAAGATGAGGAATCAAATTTCAAGAAAGTCCTCTCTTTATATTTTCGTCAGAGAAACAGACAGGCTGTGCCCATGTCTTTTTAAGGACCTTAGTGATCGGTTTTTCTTTTTTCAGTGCCCACAGAATGGTAGTCAAAGTATTTATGGGGATGCAATTTCAAAGTTTCTTTTTGGGTACTTTCACATAGTTGAGAGATAGAGAGAAAGGAAGAGAGAGAGAGAGAGAGAGAGAGAGAGAGAGAGAGAGAGAGAGAGAGAGAGAGAGAGATGGTGAGGGTAAGAAATTAACTTCAGCGCCTGACTGCTAATTTATTTATTAACATACAAAATGAGGAAATAAAATGTTGACCGAAGATGGGACTTGAACATAATCAGCCGGTAGGTTTTCCGATGTTCTAACAATTTTGCCAATAGTTTACTATTTCTGAGCTAGGATCAAAATTAAAAATTTTGAGCGAGGGAACAGAAGTTTACATGTACCCAAGTATATGATCAGTAGAATGCACTCTAGTATATGATCAGGCAAAGTTGAGCTCAGCGGAATTTGCATTTAAGGTGCAGAGAGCTGGAGCATATACTGCAAAGTATTCTGTAAGACAAATTGTGTCAGTTCATCGCCTTTCCGAGGTCGTTTTGAGGAAGGAAGAGTATTGGGTAGCATTTTGCAGTGGACAATACTCTGCTGCAGAGTACTCCAACAAAGACAACTAAGGGTCAGGTAGCTGTGTCAAAACGTGCGACATACTTAGTCCAATATCTCAAAATAGGAATAAACTGGTGACCTTCTCAAATCTTTAGTCTACTCGTAGTTGTGATTGAAGACTCTTTCAAGTTACCCGCACCATGGTTGTATCTGAAACCAAGCAGCCGTAATTAAATTAAGACGTATGCTCATGCTATTGAAATAAGCAAAAATGTGAGCTACGTTGATGTCAACACAGTTTACACAAACTAATGAACCAGAAGAAATATATAGTAAAATAAACTTGAAGCATAAATAGAATAAAAATCATAAATATGTCAGTAACTATAAAAGGAAAAGTTATTTCGTAGACAATATTTTTTTAATATTAAAAAGAGGTTATATAATGGAGCAAGCGAATTCATTCGTTGAAAAACCTACATGATAAAGCAAATTTGTCTTAGTCTACAAGATCTCATATTGACAAAAATAGAACCTGTGCATGGTTGTAAAGAAAATACAAAATTCTTCTGCATCGGGACATAAACGGTCGAAAGTTTCAGAGAACCACCTATGCTGCCATTCATACTTAGTATCACTAACATGTCACCTAGATCTCGGAAGATGGTCCTTGTCCCGAGACTTAGCTCTTTCTTAAATGACACAGCCATTCAACAGGACCCAGTTCAACCAAAAGGGGGCATACACTTGTCGGATAGGAGAAGTGTAAGTGTTTGAGTGTCTGAAAACTTTGTTTCTCCGCTGACTATCACATCTAAATCAAGTGAGAAGTCATTTTGCAGTCACCCATAATTTTAGATGTCTCAGACTACTAATATTCAAACATCAAATTTCCAATCCTATTATTGTTATCGGGAAGAATAAAAAGGAATAGCCAACCGAAGGTTTATTTTCCTTTGGAATTGTTAGCTGGCAGTAAACTGTTAAGGACTTGACTCACCAAATAATTTCCCCCACGTGATCCAGGAAGAGCATTTCTATCCATTGATACACTACTGCTATTTTCCCGGGCAAAATTCTGTCGTTCTGGGGGCCCGCAGAAAAATCACCTTGTTTTTTCCTCCACCATAGATAGTATTTTTAGTTTCTTTTTCCTTTTTAGAGTCCTGCTAGCGTATTTTGTCCCTGTGGACAACTGAAAAGTTGAGAAAATGTGCGCGGCTAGCAGAATTTCTATGAGTGAGCATGGCTAACCTGGTCTTCAGACTTGGTTTGGCCCTTTCCTGACCTTCTCATCACTTTGTTGACTAGTGATCCCATGTTCAGTTTTCTCCACGTCATAGAAAGACGATAAATTGGAAACGATGATAGAGCCTCTAATTGGATTTGTAATCTATGAGGAGATGCCTTTACTACTATGCACTTCACCCTCATTGTCACTGTTGCTGCTGCTGAGGCGGTTTCATTTTTAACCAGGCCATATTAAGAAAAGTACTGATGGTACCAGGATATCTTTAGAAAAGCACCGGTGGTTCCAGTGATTCTGTGATTTGTAGTTCAGGGATCTGTTGAGTTGCAAATGGCGTCATTTGTCGTCTGCTCTTGTTTTTCCTTTCTCTTTATACTCTGTTTTTCTTAATGTAGTTTTCCTATAATATATGTTGCACCTGAATTTTCTGTCCAGCAATACGAGACTGATCGATTCAAGGGTTAAAAAACAGATGGAACCTATCGCTCGGATGGCCTTATGATCCGTGAGAATTATTAAGATTTAATGTTGTATTCCGACTCCCGACCAATACTTTTAGTGATTAATCTGAACTCATAATATTTTACGAAAGTCATAAACAGGCATGAGTCTATTTTCTCGCTCATGTCTCATGAGCTTGATCCTCACGTTTTTTCATCCAGTTATCAGGAAACAAATCTATAACTTGGCATATGTGTGTCGTATTTCTTTCAGTCCTCTCCTTCGATTTCCGTGTCAGATTTATTGTCCGATGCATGCCAAAGCTCTGGCTACTTGTCAGTGAGAAGCAGAGATAAGTCGCTGCCCTTTTTTCCCCCTTCCCGTTTTCTCTATTAATTCCTGAAGCAAAGAGGTGTGACTTTTCGCAATTCACTGTATATCTTATTTATTTATATCTTAATGTATTGAAATTACAGTTCTCGCCACTCCCCAGCGACACTGACAAAATATGTTACTGAGTCATTGTTGCTATTGTTGTAATTTCTGCTAACATACGTAATATTTTTCATATTTTTATTGCTCAATGTCCTATTGTTAATATTGAGTTTTGTTACTCACGATAGTTCTGAAAGAACTTTTTTTCTCATGCTGGAATGCATATCTTTTTAAATTGAGCTTCTATTTTGTAAGGTTTGTTGTTGTTTACATTCATGCTACAAACAACAATTGTGGATGCCTCCTCCAACTACGACACCAAAGACGCCAGGGCTGAATAGCCTTTTTTTTAATACCTGCAATAAATTGCAAAACTGAAGAAAGAATTAAAAAGGAAAGTAAACTGCAAGAGATCAGCACTTTACCTTTGAGAAGAAAAGCAAACTTTTGGATAAAAGCCAACCATAAAAATTGCAACACCGATGAAAAGTTAAACCTAGCAATTATAAAATTACGTAAAAAAAAACACAAACAGCAACACTGTCATGTCAAACGACATAATATATGCAAATAAAATAAAAAGTAGCTAATTTCTCAGATCTACTCATATAGGAATTTCGAACTCAAGTAAACAACATGGAAGACAAAAATCACAAAATGATAGATAATAAGAGAAAGACCTCTCAAGCCTTCAGGCGTTAGAAAAATCAATAATGAAACGACGCAGTTGAGTAAAGGGAGACAAATAGTACAGAAGTATTGAAAGTAGGAAAGGGCATGAAACAAGGAACCCTCACTAAATCGCGAAGTATATTTTGATAAAAAAAGCGATACCGACACTTTGAAAAAAAAAAAAAATGATAATCAAGAAGCAGGAAGAATAAAGTAAAAATCAACGAACCCCCAGCTCCTGTAGCATGGGAAGTAGAATTCTGGGGAGGATAATGGCAGCAAAGAAATCACCTATGGTGAAGACTGTAAGAAAATGCATAAATAAAATAAGCACAGAACGTGAGGCACAATGACGCAAAAGATAGTCTAGATATTGTAAAAAGAAAGAAAAAACAAAAACAAAAAAAGACAAAACAAAAACAAAACCAAAAAACAACAACTGAAAGGCATCAGGATAAAATATAAAATTCTAATTAAAAAAATGTTAAGAAGGAATAATAGCACATATTTTTGTATTCGCAAGTCTTAGAGCATGTAACCTGTCTCTGACGATATGACATTGCGTGGGGCATCGAAAAAGCAGCTCAGGGGTTCTCAATCGGCAACATCAGCTATGCTGTCTCTATTGAAATTATATGTAGATGTACAACGTGAATTTTCAGTGGATTGTGGTGGTAATTTAAAAAAAACCCAAAAAAGAAAAAAAAAGAAAAAGAGATAAAAGGGCTCATGATTCAAAACGAGAAATAGTGAAGTACTTTTCTTATTGAGATTATACAACCAACTCAAAGTGGAGAAACAACTGGTATGGAAGTAGCCACTGATCGGCACCATTAACTTCAATCTTGGACCGTTCTCTGTTTTTTTTTTTTTGTAAGGGCTGCTTTCTAAAATATGGATGAAGTCATCTGATTACCTTTTAAAGATATCCAGAAATTTATAAGTGTGTTTGTTATATTACCTTGTCCGATTTCCTTGAGGCCTACATAGTTGGCTAGATAATTGTTTCTTTTTTTCAGTAAATAAGCATGAAATCATATTTGAAATGAACATAGTATATTTATATATATATGTTTCTTGGCCAGGCATTTTGTAGTATAAAAGAAATATTTACATTCGAAGCTTGTTCATACAACCTTACAATGAGCTTATTACTGTTCTACTATGTACAAGGAATTTCTAGAGCAACCTGCTGGTAGAGAGTAATGAATCCTGTTTTGAATCTTGTCAGTTTATGACAGTTTTAATTTGCTGCCAATGTTGGAAGTAGAAAGAAAGCTGAACTGGCATGTCATTTCCCTTAAAATTCAGCTCTTGACCTATCGCAAATACTTTTGTGATATAATTTCTTTCACTGGAAGTATATAACTCTAAGGCTAGATCAAATAATACACTTAAAATCGATATGAAATCGACGCGAATAGTCAGAAACTGCTGCACCAAATGATTCACAACGATTATTTTGTTTTAGTTTTTACACATTGGCATATATTGTATTTCGTTATTTCAGTGACGATAAAATAATTTCGGGAATATACAATACCCAGTTCAATAGATTATACATCTATAAATATTGGTTATGTTACTCGTCCACAGAAATCAATAATCAAAGCAAATTTAATAACCACGAGAAAGAAAAAGAAATATTTAATTAATATATTTTCTTACCATTTCATGAAAACCTGATAGCTTTCTTTGAATACTTACTGGCTGTGAGAAAAGTTTTTTACGTGTGGCCTGAGGAAGACTTAGCTGCTAATTCTTGAAGGTTGAGCGACTGCGAAGAATTTCTAAATAAAAAAGGATGCATTGAATATACTATGCGTGAAAAAAATTGCGGGAATGTCACTGCTTGGATATCATTGATTATTACATTACATTACTTATCCTGTAGTCTAACTGACCGTTGGGGCACCACTGATGTCTTTGCGACCGGATCCCTCCACCCGTCTCTGTCTTCTGCATCTCCCACTACATCTTTCATCTTTAGGCCTGTCCACTCACACATGTTGTTTTTCTGCCTCTTTCTCTGTCTGCCTCTGCGTCTGCCACCTTTGACTGTTCCCTGAAGGATTCTTTTGGTCATCTCTGATGAGCGGGTAACATGCCCAAAACCACTTGAGCTTGCATTTCTTTACTGTGGTAAGAAGTTCCTCATAGGACCCTATTGCCTACCTTATTCTTCTTTTCACTTCCCCATTTGTGACACGATCTCTGTATGATATTCCCAAAAGTTTCCTGAAACATCTCATCTCTGTAGTCTGAATTCTTTCGATTTCTGCTGTCAGTGTCCATATCTCACAGGCGTAGAGGAATAATAAGATCACTTGTGATTTCATTAGCCTAATTTTTGGAGCTCAGTGAGATATTTCTGTCTTTCTACAATGTTCTGAATTTAGACATTGCTACTATTGCTTTGACAATGCCGGATATCACTTCGTGCTTGGAACTTTCGTCACGCACTATTACCCCAAAATATTTGAATTTTTACACTTGTTCAAGCGTAACTCCACTGCCGCTTATGTTGGTACTGATTTCGCTTAGGCAGTTTGTCATAACTTTTGTTCTTATTGGAGGTCTTGTCTAGGCGCTTTACTAGTTGTTTCAATTCTTGTTCTGAACCCACCAGTCCGATGATAGACTTTCTCAATCAAAACAATGTTCTCTTTTCCAACGCAACAACAATTCTATCTGAAACCGTGCAAATTTCCTGCTAAACAAAACAAAATAAATGCAAGTTAAAGTTTACAACCTCTTTCATTTAAAATGTTCAGTTTTTGTTAAAGGGAAAGAAAGCTAAAACTATTAAAACATTTCACTCTAAATATTATCCTTTTCGAACCAACCGTGTAGCCTCTACGTGTATCTTGACCTGATAGAAATAGCATCCTATCTACTCTCCAATTACATCTAACACTCTTAGAAATTATTTAGAAGACATAATATATCTAGTTAGATATATTATCGTCATGGTCGTCATGGACAAAATGCGTTTGGTCACTGGCATGTTCAGTTATTTCGGACATGGGACTAAATAACCTCATCTAAACATTTTTGAATTATCTAGTTACGAGGCGTTGAAATATATCTTGTAATAACTGACGTGTTTGCCATGTCTGCAATCACTTGACGACACGGTTAGTATTTCATTAAACAAATACATTAGCACAAAGGTATAAGACAACAATTAGTACATTCCGTATTCGATGAGATAAAATAGTGTTAACATATTTAATATAGTGATAAATTTGCTTAGAATCACTAAGTAAATGTACAACATTGTCCATTGCTTGATGTGGGAAATTAAAATTGCTCAGCGAAGAATATACTACTCAAACAAATTACATTGAAACACAATTCATAGCAAAAAGAAGTACAATAGTGTTGAAATATTTTATGCCCTGGGTGTGAAAAAAGCCAAATATAGCAAATAGATAATATCATTTTTGCTATTTGGGCAAATACGAGACAACAGCTCCCGATATATTTCGGTCTTATTCAAGCTACTCACGAAGTATAGATGTCACCTTAGTTGTCAAAGCAATGATGAGAGAATCACTGGTGATGCACAAAAATGTACAGTGTTGATGTATACACACACGCGCATGCGCGCGCACACACACACTCACCCCCGCCACACAAGCAGAGGTAGGGTGTCATTCCACTTGCTATAAGTTATTTTAATTACTAGATATTCTATATATCTAGTAATATATAAGGCTTCTGTGATGTGTAAACTTTCTGTATATTGTTTAATTTCGTGACTAAAAATTCTATCTTTATGTTCTACTTTGCATATTTTCCTGTAATTCTAAATAGATATGAAACATAGGAAGGTAATCAACATTTATTGTTCTGCGCCTTGGTGCTCTGATGAAATAATGTTTGTCTTGCATGTCATCATACAACATAGAACCGATCATAAGAGAAACATGAACTTATATCGACTCGAGAAATATTGTGAGATTGTCTCTGAGATAGTCATAAAGTGTGTTACTAGAAACCGAAGGAACTTGAACTGAAATAGCTGATAGGAAATCGCGAAATCGAGAAATAAAAGTTTCTTCTTCCTTGGTAGCTATCTATCTATCTTGTCCTATTCCTGTGGTTGTTTGTGGTTGTTGGGGTATTCATCGATGACGTCGCAACCAGATTTTGACACTTCTCTCGGTCTTCTGCTGCTCTCTGTGAGTCGGCGAAATTGACGCCTGTCCACTTACTGATGTTAAAAGCTCATCTTATCCTTGCCCCGCATTGCCTTCGTTCCCCTTCCACTGTGCCTTCAAGGACTGGTCTTTTACTAGGCCGGAGTTTCTTGTGACATGACCATACTGTATTTAAAGCAGAATGAGCAGTCCTGCCATTTGTGAGCAAAGTTACAATAATTCCAGGTAAAGACTATGCAATAACACTATACTTTTAGAGAAGGAACCTTTATCAAAATCAAGTAGATAAAAAAAGTTATGATTCTGTACTAGTCAGTTATAATCAATTGTGTGATCTTAGTGTGAAATCCTTTTTATCTGGAACTATATGTGGTTCGTTTGGTGTTCAATGTCAATGAGTAGCGGGAAAAGTCACCTGACTGAGAGCTACAGCTGCAGTTCGTGCTGAGAGTGGCAGTTCATCATGTACCAGATCCTGCCTGCCATGGATTGCAAAGTATTTTTGACAAAAATTGGTGGTAGCTGGCAGGTGGGTTTTTTTTTAACTATTGTTAAGTTCGATGTTTCTATCATGCCGTACAAGTGGCTGAGGTTTGGACGGAGAACAGGCAATCATTATGATAACACACAGGTTTCTCATATTTCTTGAAACTTCAGTTTCTTGCAATGTTTAGTTCCAGCATGTATCATCTTCTAAGAGGCATTTTTCTACCAAGTATCTCCCATCGTTGCATATTAAGCAACGGTTACGAGGTCATGCATTTAGATTAGACTGTGTATATTGTATAGGAATAGTTTGAAATTTAAATAGTTTAATGCTATTACGTTGTTAAAACCAATATCTTCATAAGGTTAGTATGAGGTTTCAAGTAAAATGAAATGGAAAATAGAAAACAGTTTATTCTTTTATTGTTTCACTTTTAAATTTGTATATAATGATATAAAATCGATTTTACTTACGGTGTTCCGCCACTCATTAACAATGCCGAGAGGCAAATGTATATTACACAAAATATACCAAATGCAATCGTTATTGAAATTCCTTATTTAAAAAAGCGGTCATATGTTTGGAAAGTTAGTTTACATTATCAGATGATGGAAAATAGAAACTCATTTATTCTTTCATTCTTCCCCGTTTACATTGGTTAAAACTTCTAAAATATATTCGGATATTAAGCTCTACGAATATATGATTTGCATAATGTTTGAAATATAATCAAAACTTCATAAAAACTAACAGTTCTCCGTTATAGAGGAATAGGAAACTGAATAGTTTCGAAATACACACAAATACAAGTGTGAAACAATAAAACAATAAATTATTTCCTAGCTGCCATAGTGTGCAAAACTGCGCACAAACTTTTCGAAATTATTATTACATTTAAACGCGAAATATTAAACAGCGTTCTAACTATATATATTCTCTCTCTCTCCCTCACTCGCACTGTCTCAGTCTGTCTGTCTCTTTCTCTCTCTCCTTTTTCTTTCTGTCAGTCTATCTGTCTGCCTCTCTCTTTCTCCCTCTCTTTATGTGTATATGTGTACATGTATATATACACATAAATATGGTATTCGTATGTGTGTGTGTGTGTGTGTGTGTGTATGTGTGTGTGTGTGTGTGCGTGCGTGTGTATTCGCGGGGGACTTTTACCAATATGTCACAGGAGTGGCCATGGGAACGAGAATGGGCCCCAACTATGCGAACCTGCTCGTTGGCTACGTTGAGGCCCAAATATTCTCACAATTCACTGGTCCCATTCCCGAACTACACGGTTGTTATATCGAAGACTGTATCAGCGCGACCGCACTCTCCCGCGAACATCTGAACTCCTTCTTCTCCTTTGTCCCATCCTTCCATCCTGCCCTCGAATTTTCCTGCACTATCTCTAACTCTTCCGTTGAATTTCTCGACATGTCAATATACATAACTCCGGTCTCACCACCCCCATCCACTACAAACACACTGACTCAGACTCCTACCTTAACTCCTCCTCCTCTCACCATACCTACACCAAGCTCTCCATTCTCTACTCCCAATTCCTCCGTCTATGCAGGCTCTGCAATGACAACTATGACTTAGAGATTCAGTCTCAACTCATGGTTCACCACTTCACCCTACGTGGATATCCCCTCACGATTATCCACATTGCCCTTGCCTGAGCAAAATCTGTAGACTGTACCTCTGATGGTGTGTGGTGTGTATACTGAGTTAAATAGTGTGTATAGCTGCTCGTATAGTGGTATGTGTAGTGACGCTATTGAAGATTGTGTGTGGATAATGGTGTGTGGTGTGGGTGCTGAGAAGTGTTCGGTGCTGGTGTGTGTAGAGTGGCAAAGTGTTTGTGGGTGTGTGTGTAATGGTGTGTGAAGAGAGTAATGAGTTGAACAGTGTATATGGGTGTTTGTATTGTGGCGTGTGTGTGGAGAGGGTACCGAGGTAGGCGGTATGCAAGTGTGTAGGTGGAAGGGCAGTTGAATGTAGGATGTGTGTAAGTATTCGTGTAGAATTATTGTCAGATGAAGAGAGGTAGTGAGTTGAGCCCATATGGCGCAAAGGAACGACGAAAGAAGATTAATTCCCGTTCACGGTGAAGACAGGTGTTCCCACACACACACACGGGCACGAAGACACACACACAAATACATACATGCATATATATATA
>NC_068981.1:90939563-90941086 GCF_001194135.2 Octopus bimaculoides
ACACACACACACACACACACACACACACACACACACACACACACATGCGGGCGCCTGCACGCACATTCATAGATAAGAAATTCATCGGTCGGTAATTTTGTCATTGCAGAATTGACAGTTCGTTTTCATGTCATTAAAAAATAAATATATTTATTTTCTTCATCACTGTCAGATACGTAGAAATATCGTAAAATCAGCAATCGTCATTTTGAATCTCGTGTATACGTATGCATACACAATAACATACCTATATATGTGTATAAGCATAGTAACACAAGTATGTCGTATCTGCTCTTACAAAGGAATAGCTGAAAGAATTAGCATTTATGTGAATATGTCCAAGAACTCGTATAAAGTTGTTTCGACTGCGTTTCCGGAGATTTGTGCCTACATACATACGTACATTCGTACATACCTACGTACATACCTACGTACGTACCTACCTACATATATATATATATATATATATATATATATATACATTCGCTGCTTTCTTCCAAGGAATCTAATGCTCTTAGCTTAGTTTTTTCTTGGGTCTGGCCAGTTTGGAGCAATCTCGAGTATAACCAGCCGAAATTGCAAATATAATCTGGAACTCGAGTGAGGATAGAAAACTCCGAATGACCCGCCTGGTTTTCTTTGTGTCGTCTGTCTGGATGTTTTGTTGTCCCTTTTTTGTATCACCTAACTGTCTGGATGTTTTGCGTTCTTGTCCCATGTTTGTATTTTTTATATATAAAATATAGCGGCGTACGTACACTTTGGTCTCTTATATGTAAGTATACATATATCTTATTTTGTATGACTTATTATTCAATTATTCTATTATTCTTTCTATTCTTTCATTCTTTCCTTCTTTCTATCAGCCCTTTCACGCTTCGTTCATTCCACTCTTCGTTTCTTCGTTCCCCTCTCTCACACCTAACATCCCTTCCGTAAGGCTTTACTTCTACACACGCCAGCTTAATTTAATTCGTCCTTAGTGGAATGACACCTGTTTTTATGTTCTGTTAACTGCATTTGTATTTGTGTAACATTTCTCTGTTTTTTTTTCCGTCCTTGTTTTCGTATACATTCGCTGCTTTCTTCCAAGGAATCTCATGCTTAGTTTTTCCTTCGGGCTGGCCAGATTGGAGCAATTTCGAGTATAATCAGCCGAAATTGCAATGATAATCTGGAACTCGACTGAGGATAGAAAACTCCGAATGACCCGTCCTGATTTTCTTTGTATCGTCTGTCTGGATGTTTTGTTGTCCCTTATTTGTATCGCCTAACTGTCTAGATGTTTTGCATATATCAGGTCATCCCATAAGTTCTGTCCGAATTTTAACTAAAGAAAACAAGTTATCAAATGTTATATTCAATTGAAATTTAATCATCAATGTACTTTCCCTGATTATCTATAACTTCCTTCTACCTATTTACAAGCTTTTTAATCCCATCCGTGTAAAACTCTTTTGGTTTCAAAGCGAAGAACTCTGAAATGTCAGTTTCGACCTCCTCCTGACTTGCAAAAGTTATGC
>NC_068981.1:90942973-90943695 GCF_001194135.2 Octopus bimaculoides
AGAGAGAGAGAGAGAGAGAGAGAGAGAGAGAGAGAGAGAGAGAGAGAGAAAAGAGTCGAGCTTGTTTCGGCTTCCGAGCACCAAATCCATTCACAAGGTTTTGATCAGCTCGAGGCTAATGTGGAAGATACTTGCCCAAGGTGTCACGTAGTGGGACTGAATCCGGAACGATGTCGTTGGAAAGCAAACTTTTAAACATTTCACGGGTACGGGCACAAGTTCGCGTTCGCTGTGTCATTACATACTTCTGAGGCGGAAACCACCACGCAGCAGCTGGTTCGTATTTTCTGTCCATAGCCATGTGGATATAACAACGATCGTAACAAAAATAATTGTTTCTCTTTTAGCAGCAGTGATTTTGAGGGAAGAGATATAGTCTGTCCCCACTGCTTTTCTGCCTTGCTCTGACTACACAGTCAAGCATGTTGAACGAAACCACCACGGGTTATAGATGCTCTGGAGAAGTATATATCATCTCGTATACTCTTTTACACTTTTACTTGTTTCAGTCATTTGACTGCGGCCATGCTGGAGCACCGCCTTTAGTCGAGCATATCGACCCCAGGACTTATTCTTTGTAAGCCTAGTACTTATTCTATCGGTCTTTTTTGCCGAACCGCTTGGTTACGGGGACGTAAACACACCAGCATCGGTTGTCAAGCGATGTTGGGGGGACAAACACAGACACACAACCACACACATATACATATATATATACATAT
>NC_068981.1:90948495-90949273 GCF_001194135.2 Octopus bimaculoides
ATTATTATTATTATTATTATTATTATTATTATTATTATTATTATTATTATTATTATTATTATTATTATTATTCCTTCGTAACACAGTGTTAGGTAAAAATGCACCGGAGTTTTTTGTCATCTGTCAAGTCACAACAAGGACCTCAGACAGATAATGCGCTGTGCCCAATACTTAAGATATGAGTCACGCTTTCCACCCTCTTACTACACATTCTGCAGAGGTTCGTTGCACTTGTGTTGTAAATATCTCTTTTCACCGAGTTGATATTCAATGCCTGATGCTGGGCAGCGATGTGAGAGAGCAGCAGAAGCCATCAAAGTGACACTGGGGTAAAATATACGAAGCTCAGTACACCCATCATAACTACCTGTATGATAAGGGTACAGCAAGCACATGCATCACAACCATATGTGCGCGACATGGTCATCTCATATCAAGTAAAACATTGCATGACCTTTGTTTGGGGAACTAGTTGGGTAGCAGTTTGGTAAATAGATCATATTCTACTGGTCTATAAATAGATTCGGCAGATGGTAGGGAGGTCAGCCATAGAAACAAAGAAATTTTCGAACCATTTTGGTCAGCAGAGGTCAAATCTGTTTGCTACTAACAGTGGCCACCGTCCACTGAGAACGCTGCCTTGAAAAGAAGCAATTCAACCTGTTCTATTTGTAATTACTGGTAGAAAAACACAATAATAATAATATATATACACACAAATAATAATAATATATATACACACAATAATAATAATATATATACACACACACGCGCGCAC
>NC_068981.1:90949283-90951107 GCF_001194135.2 Octopus bimaculoides
CACACACACACATACTGATATTCACGTCGTTGAATTTTTGATTTTCTGAATTCAATTGTGTTGTGTTGTAAAAGGTGTGTTTATGTATTTGGATAATACATTAAAATTCTTAAGTTTTCTTGAGATGTTCGTTTGTCTATCCAGTTGGAGAAAAAGTAGAACTTTTGCAATGAAAAGGATGTTTACATTTTCGAACACTGAGGGAGAGTCGAAAAGAAAAGAAAAGAAATTGTAGATAGAAAAGTTTTAAGATTAACTAAATATGTTCTTTTGTATGACCGTACAGGGAGAAATGGTAGTGTTCTTAGAATAAAAAAGGAGGATGATGTTTACATTTTCGAATACTCAGGGTGAGAGGAAAGGATAAGTATTCACACAGTAGTCGTAGATATTGATGTTTTTTTCTCTTTTTTAAAGCTGATCGTTTGTGTGTTCGAAAGCTGTCGGTATGTAAGTTTCCTAACTTATTTTATTTTGAGGGAGATTTAAAATGTTCACAGGAAATAATAGATATTCCAGTCTTTGGGAATAGTAGGAGGAAGAGATGTTCACTTCGTTGAATTCTTGAATTTCTGAATTCTATTTCCTTTTTCTTTTGGAATTTTTCTTTTCTAAACAGTTTTGCTGTGGTTTACAGTTTTTGTAGTTGTGCCGTCTGTATATACTGACAGGTGCTTACTTCCTTAATTTTTTTTATCGTGCATTTAATTGTGTTACGATAAAAGGCATGTTTACATATTCTGTTAGCCAGGGAAGAAGGTAGGACAAAATGTTTACACAAAATTGGAGATATTATTATTATTATTATTATTATTATTATTATTATTATTATTATTATTATTATTATTATTATTATTATTGTTTATGGTTTCCTTTCATTATAACTTTATTTCAACTGCCTTAGTACCGGGCATCCTTCGGAGGCCAAGAGTAGCAAGGGCACTTTTGCTTTGCTATGCATGCTAAAATTATCACCATATTTATTATTATTATTATTATTATTATTAGTATTATTGAGTGAGGCAGCAGTAGAAGCCATCAAAGTGACACTGGGGTAAAATATACGAAGCTCAGTACACCCATCATGACTACCTGTCTGATACACCAGGCACCAGGCACCAGGCACATGCATCACAACCATATGCACGACATGGTGATCTCATATCAAGATAAACATTGCATGACCTTGCAGATAGAGCCCAGTTAGAATTTTCTTCAGGTCGAGTAGCCCATTGCACTCTAAAGGTCCCTGAATAAGGGTTGTTTAAGGATGTTGAACGAGACAGACATGTTTGCAAAGGTGAATTATCCAAACACCAAAGAACTCCTTTCAACACATGGCTATAATACTCCCTCTCTACTTCTGCTCGTGATCAGAGCTGCACATATCGTCAGCTACCAAAGGACATGCTCAACTGGTTAAGGTGAAACAACTGACAAGCAACACTGTGGCATTCAGCAGAATATTTGCTGTAGCCCATCTTTTATACCAAGATAAAACAATGTACATGATGACACTTCTAATCAATTAAGATCAGAAGCCATGAGAGCCATTGCCTGGTACTGCATCAGGACATTTATTATTATTATTATTATTATTATTATTATTATTATTATTATTATTATTATTATTATTATTATTATTATTGTTCAGTAGTTTTATTTTTATAACGTGCTTTCACTTCACTACCGAGCGCAGCTCTGTGCGCCTTGGGTATGTGCTGTGGTTTGCTGTGGTGCTCTTATGTTTACTGTATTGAAAGTGTTTTGCGTAGAATGTGTGCAGTACCCAGTAGTGCAATTTTCTGTATGTTATATATATTT
>NC_068981.1:90952171-90953955 GCF_001194135.2 Octopus bimaculoides
GTCCAGTTAAGGATGTTGTAGCTGTAGCTTATAACTGGGACAGCTAAAGTGTTGATACCCATTATCTTGTTTTTAGCATTGAGCTCTGTTTTTAGTATTGATCTAACTCGTCTATAGTACTCTTTCTTTATTTTTTCTTTCATTTGTGTATATTGTATCCTATTTAGTTCATTGACTCCTAAATACTTGTATGGTTGGCTTTCGTCTAGTTCTCTTATTTCATTGGCTTTATCTAGTGTTATATTGCTGCTTTTAACTAATTTTCCTCTTTTCAGGGTTGCTTTGGCACATTTTTCTAATCCGAATTTCATATCTATTTCCTTAGTAAAGCCGTGTACTGTCTGTAGTATAGGCTAATGAAGTTTGGCATTATTTAGAAAATTTGCGTTGATGCTGCTCTGTTTTCATTGTCGGTATATTTCCAAATACGATGTTGTAAGTCTCATTATATTTGGTATTGTTTCTTGGAATGTATGATAGGAATAAATATGTGTGGGTGTGTGTGTATGGATCTGTACGTCTTGTACTAAATTGATATACACCGTTCAAGAGCATGTTACTGTGGATTTTGTCTAAGAGAAGATCGTTTCATAACCATGTATTAAAGGTACAACATATAACAAGACAAAGCGCGTTTTCCTCTACTCGAGGTTTGGCAATGCTTTGCATCCTTTTTGCCACTTACTAAGAAGCACACACTTATGCACATTTTTACACATACACCCGTATGCACTTATGCATGGATTCTATATACAAGGTGTTACATTTAATAAAATATAACTTATTTACCTAAGTTTTAACATTATCACTTTCGAAATAGTCACCTTGCGCAGCAATTCACCGGTCTCAGCGGTCCTACCACTTTTGGAACCTTACCTGGAAGTCTTTTTCCGTAAGTGAGTCGAGGACCTTCTGCTGGCGATTCGCTCTGCATCTTGACTGACGGTCTGGTCCTGGGGGTGATGCTCATCGCAGTCCTTTCAGATCGTTCATCGCCTTCCAGAGACGTTCTTCCGCTTTTGAAGCTTGCCGCTCGAAACATTGCGTACGACCCATTGTCTCTTCGCCGTAAGCTTCCTGTAACATGCTCAATGTCTCTGTAGCAGACTTTCCAAGTTTAACACAAACTGTCACGTCGGCTCTTCGTTCCTGTCCATGACAATATCGCAGACTACAGCATACACGTGATCACAAAAACAGAAATTTCATAACTTGCAAAGTAAACACAGCGATGTCACTATGTACAATGCCTCATGAAGGTTACTGTTAGCTCTCAAAGCGCACGCAACCGTGTGCTGCCATCTGTTAGCACGTTACAGAACTAGGCCGGGAAATTTTTCATAACACCTCGTACATAATTTGGCAGCTATTGCTTCTAATTTTGATTTCGAAAACACTTTTGATAGTGTAGATAGGGAAGGCTTATGGAAAATTACGCAGCACTGCGGCATACGAGACAAGTATATATATCTATAATAAGAGCAACTTACCAAGGAATGTCATGCAGAGTCTTGCATGGTAACGGAGCTACGGATAAATTCGAAGTACAAACAGGAGTTCGACAGGGCTGTATACTTTCTCCCTTTTTATTTCTACTAGTTATAGATTGGATTATGAAGGAAACTACGATTGAAAGCCAAACAGGCATTCAATGGACGGGTGCAGAACTCTAGAAGATCTCGACTTTGAAGATGATATAGAGCTACTTTCACAAATATATAGCCAAATGCAATATATATACATATATTAATATATATATAGTAATATATATATATATATATATA
>NC_068981.1:90955035-90959952 GCF_001194135.2 Octopus bimaculoides
TATATATATATGTATGTATGTACATAGATAAATAAATAAATGGAGTTAAACATAGGTGTTATTAAAATCTTTTTACTTCCAACATATGTTTCGAAGAAAGCATTGGTATTATTCCAGAAGGAATAAAATGGTTTAAAACAATACAATCTTCTCATCACGGAAAGAAGGTAACCAAACACATCAATAAGACATTTTAACAAAATGTGATAACTGCATATGTGATGAAGGGAACGCTATCAAGGTTTAAAAAAAAAACAACCCGTTAGTACATACAACTTCAAATTAGTTTATAGAAAGAGGAGGAGGAGAAAGAAAGAAATTAACAGAAAACTAATAGTGGAGGGATACAGAGCAATAGGTGAATTAGCATTAAGCTTAAAGTCATGGAAGTAGATATATTTAGTGGAAATGTAATGTAAGAAGACAGTCATAGATCGAAGTTTATAGAATGGTAGAAATCACTTATAGGAACTAAAGGTATGTTTCTGCCAGTGCTTGTAACGATAAACGCGTTCTATAAACGTGTTTACAAGGGCATTCGTTGCGAACAGGATAAAGTACATTTCAAAGCGAACAAAAGGATTTACCTTTATCATACGGTAAAGATATAGAGAGAATATTTCATATATATATATATATATATGTATATATGTGTATGTTTGTATATATATATATGTATGTACATATATATATATTTATATATATATATATGAATATATATATTTATGTATGAATATATATATTGTCGTTAAACTGTGGCTCTTCTGTGGGACACCGCTGATGGGGTGAAAAGAGGGGAGACTTGCATGTATCGGCAACTGACAGTCTTCCGTTTGCTCAGTTCTGCTCGTCCAGATGAAGATAAAAGGCCAACTGTGCCTAATAGGGACCCGGGAATACATATATATTCATACACACGTATGTACGTACGTACGTACGTACGTACGTACGTACGTACGTACGTTCGTATGTACAAATATATCTTGCTACTTTGTTAGAGCTCGGCTGGAATTCAATGGAGAACAACTGAACTAAAGTTCAAAGTAATTATACATACAATACATACATTCATAAATGCATGTAAACATTCACACTTGTGTATGCATATATCTATCTTGTTTTAATTTAAAACAAATTTTGACTGGTCACCTACTTGGCAGCAAAGTTGTGAAAGAAAGTTTCTTGTTTTATTCGTCATCCTTGAAATCTTAAGAAGGTTTTGCAGATTTTTATAGTCCTAAATATCGTGATCGTGGAGGCGCAATGGCCCAGTGGTTAGAGCAGCGGACTCGCTGTCGGAGGATCATTGTTTACTGCAGATATATAACGACACAAGCTGCACCAAGCAATGAAATTGTAACAACTTGTTGCTGATTTTGTTATGGTCATTTAGTGTTATTCTCTTGTTCCCAGGTCAATCATTATTCCGATGAAACGTTGTTGTGTACACCCGCATGCTCTGCTTTTCGGGTTTTGAAAAGGGATCAATCGTGTTCTGTGTAGGTTCTCTTCGATGTTAACGCTACGAGTCGCCCTTCCATGAATAGAAACACAATCATTGATAGTAGCATGTTGGTCAAGTGAACAGAAGTAGTTAATGGTTACATTTTGGACAATGCTCTTTGAAAAAGAGAAGGAATGACCAGAAGAAACTTGAAGAGGACGAAAGGAAAAAAAAAGGGTAAAAAAAAAGGAAATTGAGTAATCTCAACGAGAGAGTCATTTACTAATGGTCTACATGTCTTTCCGTTGACTGACTGGAAATAAAGAGTAGACTAAATTCGGTATATATTTGGCAGGAGGGCAAATGGGAGGACAGGCGTGAATCTGTGTGCGCTTGGTATGTTGCATATGTATCTGTGTCCGAAAAATATGGAGAGGTAGATTTTATGTGAGTGGTTCTTTATAAGTTGTGTGTTGTATACGTCTGTCAGTGCCCGTCTGTCTATATTTTGGTGGAGCACTACAACTCAGCAAGTAAAAACTCAACAAGTAACATTTCAACAAGTGCCACATCGTAGCAAGCACTAACATTCACACCTACACATCTATACACATACACACTCACACATATGTACACACACACATATATATATATACCTCCCACACATATACATACACAAGCATATTATACACACACGCTTGTATGTATATATATATACACACACACATACATACATACATACATACATACACACATACATACATACATAAATACATATATAATGTTCATTTTTGGATATAGAACGAGGAAAGTCAGTCCCCTCAAACCCAAAACTTGTGCACCAACAGTTTCTCTATCTCCCCCATTTCAGGTACTGTGAATAAAGATAGAGTAACCCGAGAATATTACACCAGACTTATGAGAATATGGCAGTCAGATTTCTCCTCTTACAAAACAATATCCCAGAAGGCATTTGCAGTACTAGTGCTGATCCCAACAATTGGGATACTTCATTGATCTGGAGAGGAAATCCATTCCATAGATTTCAAAACCCGCAAAATCCTGACAACAACCGGGAACTTCTACAGAAACAGTGATGTTGACAGGCTCTACCTAAGAAGAAATGGAGGTGGTGAGGGCCTGTGATCAGTGTAGACGGCCTTAGAATGCTGTATGGTTTCACTCAGTCAACACCTGATAAACAACAGCAGAAAAAAAATAAATATGTAAATGCAGTGCTGAAAAGTGAAGTGAGCAACATTGTACAAGTTGACAGTGAGCTTCACAAGAAGCACTCTCTCCTATACAACCTCAAAACAGCTGGGCTTTCTTACCTCAAAGAAGATCTGGATGGAAAGCATTCAGCATACAAAAAACAAAAGACTATGCATGGGTATGTTGCCCGGAAGATTGAAGAAGACAATAGAATTGACATGAAGCGAAGCCTCTCTTGGCCACAAGACCACTACATCACATCACAATTTGAGGGCTATGCGTATGCAATCCAGGAAAAGGAGATTTTCACAAAGTACCTAGTGAACAAGAGAGGCAGTGACGCTCTTATAACCTCAAGGTGCAATCGCATAGTACTACCACCCTACGCGATCTGATGTTGTTGCTAATTTACAATACCATCCGCAAAAAAAGACTGTCCTGAAATAAACTTAGAAAATCCCTCTGTTACGGAATACATTCGTAAGCACCAACTCAAGGAATACTGGTGGAATATTCCCATCAAAACTTCTGTCAAATGTAAACATAATAGGCCGGATATTGTTGTTTGGGACAGAAGGGCAAAGGTATGTACCATCATAGAAGTCAAAGAAAAGGGGATGTCTATAGACAACTGCTTCGAATCCTCCAACTTCTATATTCAGACTATGAATTCATATTCATACTAATAACAATTGGAGCACTAGGTTTTGTTAGTAAATGCATAAAGGAGAATCTGGATAAACTGGGATTTTCAGAAAGAGAAATCGACCAGCTACTTGTTGAGCAGGGTGTAATCGTGTTTTTGTAGGTCTTAAAATACTATCGTGCACTTTATAGGAGTGTTCTACTCTATACGAGAGTCGCTATTTCCCAGCAAGAGGAGCATCGTGTTTCTTTCCGGTGTCAGTTATAACGCAGCAGTCACATTTCAAGCATTTTGCTTAGCATTACGATATTTGCAGCATCCGGAAAATTCCTCCATGTACCAATACACCAGACAAGGAACAGTGGGGGAAAAAAACTTGATTCGGAATATTGAAAATAATTGTCCAATGTGAAATAGTGGAAAAGTACAAAAACCTATCATATGTGATCTGCAGTTGTACCATTCAACGATCTCCTTTATTAAAATAACAACGACACTTGGCCGCAGTGAAAAGTTCGGCCGATGTTGGGAAAAGTTTGGCCGCTGTGAAAAGTTCAGCCGTTGAGAAAAGTTCGGCCGCTGTGAAAAGTTCAATCGCTATGAAGAGGAAGATAATAATACAGAAATAACAAAGACCTTTCTACGAATTGGTAAGGAATTGATGGTTCTGGATTCAAGATAAGATGATTCAAGAAGTATTCTCATAAATTCAAAGAAACGAGTAAGAGATGATTAATGGAAAACTTGTAAGCAACCAATGAATGGTTTGAACTATTCATAAGAAGATACAATCAGCAAATTAAGGAAAAGATGTAGAAGTTATTGTGATCTGCAAACAACAATGGATATATAAAGATCTAAGAAAATGTATTACATAGTAAAGTGCATTCTCATAATGGATTTAAAATGCTTCCATTACGAAAAAGTTAAATAATATAGGTCTTGAAGTAACATCTACGTCGACGAACGACGCTTTAGCCGTATGTGTGTGTGTGTGTGTGTGTGTGTGTGTGTGTGTGTGTGTGTGTGTGTGTGTGTGTGTGTGTGTGAGTGTGTGTGTGTGTGTGTATATGTTTGTGCGTGTGTATAAGAAGAGATGGTATCATTAAAATACCATCAAGTGTAGCAAGCAA
Source organism: Octopus bimaculoides (assembly GCF_001194135.2). Lineage (NCBI taxonomy): Eukaryota > Metazoa > Mollusca > Cephalopoda > Octopoda > Octopodidae > Octopus > Octopus bimaculoides. Next base: position 90,959,474 of record NC_068981.1, read on the forward strand.
GTTATCAGCCGTACGGGCAAATTAATACCACATGAACACTTACATCGCTAAAAATAGAAGTCAGAAATACTTCTGTACCACAGAATAGTCACAAATCTAATACAGGCATGGTAGGAAAAATTTCCAGTGAACATTAAAGACGTCTTACCTCTGCTAGGTCAGCACATGCAATACTGGTCAACTTGGAACCGGTTTCGAAATTAGCGCCAAATAGGTCTCTGTTTCTCTTTAGTCAAAGTCTGCCAGTTTCTCCCCACCATGCCCGAAAAAGTTCCAGGATCACCAATATTGCTTGTACTCACTTAGCAGAGGTAAGACGTTTTTTAATGTTCTCTAGAATTTATTCCTACCATGCTTGTATTAGACTTGTGACAATTCTGTGGTACAGAAGTATTTTTACCTTCTATTTTTAGAGATGTAGGTGTTCATGTGGTTTCTTCGTGTACGTATGTATGTATGTACGTATATATGTATGTATA
>NC_068981.1:90960538-90961572 GCF_001194135.2 Octopus bimaculoides
ATATATATATTTATAGCCTAAATGATACGAAGACGAAGGCATTTTCTAACACATCTTTAATGATTCGTTATAATTGCTTCTGTGCGAACTTTGTTTGCAAAGCCAGTTTATGCAGAAATTCAAAGTGAAACTTTACATAATGTTTGCGGTTTTAGACATTAAAGTGACATTTCATCAGACTTGCATTAAAGTTGCGCTTTCCATTGCAAATTTGATGCAAGTGTGAAGAATATTAATTAAGACGATGAGCTGATGAAGACGATGAGCTGGCCGAATCGTTACCGCACCGGGTAAAATGTTTAGCGGAATTTCACTCGTCTTTACATTCTGCGTTCGAATTCTGCCGAGGTCGACTTTCCCTTTCATACATTTAGGGTCTATAAATTAAGTAACAGTCGAACACTGGGGTCGTCGTAATCGACTTATTCACTCCCCCGAAATTGCTGACCTTGTGTCAAAATTTGAAATAAATATTTTATCATGTATTCATGTCGCGATAAATGGTTACCGGCATTTTGTCCGTCTTTACGTTCTGAGTTCAAATTCTGCCTAGGCTGACTGCTTTTCGTCCATTCGGGGTCGTTGAGCACTGGGGTCGATATTATCGACCTATTCCTCCTCTAAAATTGCTGCTCTTGGGCCAAATTTGAAAACGGTGTTTTACCATATATTTGATAAATCTACGTATCATCGGTGACATTGTTTATGATATTATACTATTGATTTATACTGTTAAAATATCATACATTCTGGATGGTTACCATTGTAACGAGTGCCAATGTAGAAGTATCCAAAATATCATTTGTGGTAATAAAAGAAAAATACGTGTGCCTGTAGGCATCTATTTCATCGTCTGCGCTTATATATATATATATATATATAAATATATATATATACATACCATATATGTGCCTCGTTTGTCTGTGTGTGTGTGCGTGAGTATGTGCGTGCATCTGTGTGTGTGGTGCATACATATATATGTGTGTGTGTAGGTGTATATAAAAGCGTATATATATATATATATATATATATAT
>NC_068981.1:90962496-90965056 GCF_001194135.2 Octopus bimaculoides
GTGTGTGTGTGTGTGTGTGTGTGTGTGTGTGTGTGTGTGTGTGTGTGTGTGTGTGTGTGTGTGCGTGTGTGTGTGTGTGCGTGTGTGTGTCTGTGTGTGTGTGTATGTTCCTTATTTAACTTTTGTCTTTACTTTTTATAAATAAGTTTACTTTCCTCCTTTTCTCGAAATTATTTTCTCATTTTTATATTTATCCTGTAGTTTCTCTCCAATCTTAAACTAAACTGCGATGAACTTTGTAAATCACATTTTCAGAAGCCCACGAGAATCTTATATACTCAAAGTATATAGCCTTATATAAAGTTTTTCTTGTAACCGCTGTATGTATGAATATTTTGAAACACCGCTAAAGTTGTTTTACCGTTGTCTCGTACACACACATACACACACAGTTATATATATATATATATATATATACATATATATACATAAGCATATATACATACTCACGCAACACATATATACATATACATACATATATGCACATACGCACACACCCTCATGCACATGCGCACGCGCAAACACACACATCGATATGCATGCATATGAATATTAAAAACTTTCTACATATCAATATCCAGTCATAAAAGTTTCTTATATATTAACTGGCAAAAATGACGGAAGAACCTGAAATTACACGATGTTAATCATAGTGGTTATTCTTCCTTTTTGCCTTATCAAGGCATAACCATAAGAAAGTTTGTTAGCTCGTCATATACTGTTCAGTGGAGGCGCAATGGCCCAGTGGTTAGGGCAGCGGACTCGCAGTCATAGGATCGCAGTTTCGTTTCCCTGACCGGGCGTTGTGTGTGTTTATTGAGCGAATATATATATTTATCCTGAATTTAGGTAAATAATTCTTCGGACAGACGGTCAGTAGCGAAACCTACTCGGTTCGGCTGCTCTACATTGATAAAGGGAAAATATCCCGAAACTACTCTGTAGATGCCAGACCAGCAAAGGGAAGCGGCTGACCTCCTCTGTTCGAAGGTTATAATGGACACAGGTTCGTGTGTCACAGCTAGCTAGAGGCAATGGCCTCTTGGAGCTAATCAACGGCAGCGTTTGTCCTATTTTTCTGGACTGCCATGTTAGCATGGCGATAACTATTAATATATAAATATATATATAGTTGCTATGGTCACATCGCGAAGCAGCAGCAATCCGTTCTGCGTTAATGTAATAACGTAAATGAATAAGAAATCTTACAAATAACAGGTATACGCGTAAGAGGCAAAGAGAAGTGAAACAAATAAATAATATATGGAGTCAGAAAAAGGTAAAACATAACTGCACGAGCGTAGAAATACAAAGAGAAAAGATGTTTTGATTCAAAATAAAAGCGCTATTCTCCGAGAAAGAGATGAAAAGTTAACAAAGTCAAAAGGGTTCGATACCGAATTTAAGACGTATGTTTGCATATAAATCCGTAGGCATATATATATATATACGAGGAGTTACCCAAAAGAAACCGGTATTTTGCAATATTACTCTATTCACTTAGTTTTACATGTTCACACGTTTATTGCCTTCAAAGTATACTTCATTTGAAACGATGCATTGATCCAGTGCTGGAACTCATGCTAAATGATGCCTTTTAACGCCTCGGGTCGTTTTTTCTTCACCTCTTCCAAATCTGCAAATTCCGTAGCAAGAACTTTCGTCACCAGTGATGACCTTCGAAAACAGGTCCGGATCAACTTCCAGCTGTTCTTTCAGTTCCCGACATACATTCAGTCGTGACTGCTTTTATCTCCCGTGAACGAGCGAGGCACACATTTTGCTGTAACCCTTTCCATTCGCAATTCTTCGCTCAGAATTCGTTGATAGGATCTACAGGACACACCAGTCATATCAACAAGTTTGTCAATTGTTCGGTGATGGTTCTCTAAGATCAGTTCATGAATTTATATGATATTTTCATTCGTTCGGTAGGTCGCCGGCCGCCCTGAACAAGGTTGGTCCTCAAGAGCAAGTGACCATTCATAAATCGTGAAAACCACTCGTAAACTTGTGTTATGCTCATGATAGCGGCCTCCTAAGCTGTTTGAAATAAGACAATTGTTTAGGTCGCCGTTTTCCTCGTCAGGAAACAGAATTTCACGGAAGCTCGCTGTTCCTTCGTTTCGAACATCGCAAAAATCGACGAACAGAGGAGAGCACTACAAAACAAAGACAGTACCACGTGACAGTACGACTACACCGGACGACACCAGTTGGCAGACTGATGTCTGAGGGTTGCATTAAGTAGCTTCTAGAGGCGGAAGCCTGAACTACAGCGGGCTTGTCCGACAGAGAACGTTTCCGGTAACCTTTGGGTACCCTCTAGTGTATAATATATATATATATATAACGTGAAGTATATTTGCCACTTAAATGCGGCTAAACCCTAAGGGTGAATGTTACTGTTGCTTTTAGCCCCAGGAGAACATCTCCTCCAGCTGGCTATTGACACACATCTGTGTCCTGTAGGTGTATGTATATATACACATACATACAGAGGGAGAGAGAGAGACATACACACATACACGTGCACACGCACACACACGCACATACAAAC
>NC_068981.1:90965433-90970007 GCF_001194135.2 Octopus bimaculoides
ACACATATATATACATATATATATGTATACGGTATGGAGTTTTCTTCTTGAGATTGATTGAGCAAGAGAACCTATGACAAAAAGCATTTTTCCGATGGCTACGTCACCTTCTTTCAGTATTTTTATGAATGCATCATGTTTCTTCAGTTAAGACAGCAGGATATGAATTGAGAGCAATTTGGTTGCCATTTCTGGTAGGTGGTGTAACTTTATACAGACTCCCTCCTTGGCTGCTATTTTTAAGCTTCTTATTAGCCTTTCTTGAATTGAACGATTTTGATACTCTTTCTGGCCACCACTTTCAGAAAATTATCGTAGATCTTGGTTTACTTGATGTAATATGTTTTCTCCTTGCAGGGCGGCGAGCCGGCAGAATCGTTAGCACGCCGGGCGAAATGCCTAGCGGTACTTCGTCTATCGTTACGTTCTGTGTTCAAATTCCGCCGAGGTCGACTTTGCCTTTCATCCCTTTCGGGGTCCATTTAATAAGTACCAGTTACGCACTGGAGTTAATGAAATCGACTTAATCCTTTTGTCTGTCCTTGTTTATCCCCCTCTGGGCGACAAAGAGATAAATATGTTTCTTTCTTATCCAGATCATAGGCTGTAGTTTAAAAAAAAAAAAAATTGGCTGCGATCTCATCCGTGCTCCTTCGTTGGCTGTAATATTTGTAGATGCATATCTTCGATACACAATAGTCTACAAGATAATTAACGAATGTTTGTTTAATTTGCAATAGCGAAATAAAATATTTTCTTTCAGAAACGAGAGACCACTCTAGCTTATTCCATATCTGGATATACCAACATTAAGATATCATTTGTTTAATGGTCTCATGATATGTTTTCTAATGGTTGGCAACAATAACTGCTTCTTTTGCATATGAATATATGTTTTTGATTATTTTTCATCATCAATGTTGCCGTATACTTTTATCTTAATCTCCTTTATATAGAAAGTCATAGTTGAAATGAATCGTCTCGGAATGTTGGTAGATTTGTCTCACGTAGCAGTTCGAACCATGGAAGTTGCTCTTGAAGTATCAAAAGCTCCAGTTATTTTCAGCCACACATCTGCTTTTGCTGTTTGCAATCATTATCGAAACGCACCGGACGCAATTTTGAAAAAAACCGTGAGTAAATATTGCTTTCCTTACTCTCCTTTCCAACAAGTATAAGAGGACATTGGCCACATGCTGTGAAGGCATGGATAGTTGTTAAAAAATATGTTAACATTACTGTAGTACAATTTTAATATTCCTTACTTTAAAATTGCTAACTATTTTGTTTTTGGAGAATTGATGAAATCGCTAGAGCTAAAATTTCTTGATTGTACCTCTTTACATTCTGATTTTAAATCACATGGTGAATGTTTATCTTTCGTTCTCTCGATTTAAATAGAATAAGATTATGTTGCACTTGTGCTAGAAATCGATATCGTTAACGTTTGTGCGATGAAAGTTGTAGAACAAGGTGTTGGCCCATTGCAAATCGAAACGTTATTCTTGTTATCGTTTCATTTATACTGATGCAGTTTTTAGGATGCTGATCCGATAGACAAAACACATACTACGATTATATCGATTGACGTTATCCTTCCTCGACAAATGTATAGTCTCACTTGAAAATTCGAATACTGATCGTAGTTATTTATGGAATTATTTCATGCACAATATTTACAATATTAGGTGGCAGCACCAGTAGTGAATAATGCAATCTCCTATTTAATGATATCCCCTCATCTTCTCAGTTTACATTTTGTCGCGTTTGATTTGCTTTATATTCCTCCTGGTTGACAAAATACTCACTTGACTAGAAGTGACTCGATGTCCCACCGTCATATTTTTTAAGGTTACTATAATATGATAAGCAAAACTGCTATCTGTTGAAATTATTAGAAAAAGTAAAGAAATGTAGAACAAAGTATTTAATTTAAATTTCATATTCCTTTGAAAATCGGCTACAAAATTCATTTTTGAGATATTTTATTATTGCTTTTGTTAAATATGTATTCTTCATGAAAAAATTTTAATAACTAAGTTTAAGGAAAACTAAAGAAAAATGGAAACGCAAACAATTCGCCAAACAAATGATGTGTGACGGATTTAAAAGTAATTTTCAGGTCCAAAGTTTTATATTTATTCTGAAGGTAAATAATTAGATCAATGTGGACGTAGAATAATCTCCTGATCATTAAAAACAGATATATAATAATACTAAATGTAAGTATTATTACAATCTCATATATCCAGTAATTCTTTACATAAAGTTTGATTTACAGCACACAAAGTTTGAGAATTAAGATGTAACTAGATGTTTGAATAAACTGATTCATATTTAATTACCCATCTGAGTTGGACAGTACTAAAATTTATAGTTGGGTGTAATATTAAGACAAATAAAAAATGAAATAGTCAAAATTGATTGAATACGTAACGTTTTTTTTTTTAAAGCGTTGTGTGTTATTTGTAATTAATGTTTCACAAAGAAAGCCCACGCACTTATGTAATAACGCCAACAGATCTTTTTTACTTTCAAATCAGTAATCCGATATTATTCGTGTGCAGTCCACACCTCTTTAAAATATATATTATATATATTATGTATATATATATATATTATGTTTGTGCGGCCTGAACCCCGTATATCCTAGATCCTATTGTTAAGACTTTCTAACTAACATTGCTGTGTATTATCTCCTGCTCTTATCCTACTTCCTCTATCCGCCTTAATGTTCTGATTTCTCACACCATCTCCTCCTGATCTCTGTTTTTCTTTTTCATCCATTACCGTTATCAGCTTACAAGTCTCCCTCACCGCAATTCCTTCCTAAACACTACTGACAGCCAAACCAATGACAACATCATCTTTCTGTACACGCTATTGAAATGAAAACGCTTGCAATACTTGATTTTTCAATTCTCAGACTGGCAGATACTGTATAAACACTCCATTGAATTAATTGTTGCTGACAGAGACTATCCCTAGTTTCTTTGTATTTTGGGTTTTATTATGCTTTCAGTTCGCTGTAACTCAACGTGTGTGAATTCGCAGACTTAGACCTATAAATATATTATTGATTTCGAGCGATATAATTCATAAAATAACAATTTAGTTGTTGAAATAAATCAAGAATGGCGAAATCTGTTTTAAGAGAGAGTAAATAGTTTTTGACATGTCTATATTTGCTAATGGCATTACTAACGTAAGTGAAGAATGTTTTCAGCCAGAAATCACAATAGAATTGTGATCTTGCTTTACTGTTAGAACAATGGACATTTTTCTACATAGTAACGATACTAAATGCTTAATGGTGTAATGTGTGGTCAATGAAATCGACTTTAGTTCATGTTTAATTCTTATTTTTATAAACCCAGGAGGAATGAAAAGTTAACAGCGGTGAATTTTGGATTCCGAAAATAGGCGAAAGAATCTAAATCAATAGCAATTAATCTATTATGTTAGGGAATCACTTTACTCCACCACAAAAAAAAAGTATAACTTCTCACATAAGTGTAAGGACAATATGTGGGAAGAAAGTATAATCGATTGAATCAACTCTGTCAAGAGTTGAACTCAGACCATAAATAGCAAAAAAAAAAAAACCAAAAAAAAAACCTCACAACTAAATAAATGCTTCTATTTTGTTACTGCCCACAAGGGGCTACTCACAGAGGGGACAAACAAGGACAGACAAACGGTTTACGGTGATTATATCGACCCCAGTGCGTAACTGGTACTTATTTAATCGACCCCAAAAGAATGAAAGGCAAAGTCGACCTCGGCGGAATTTAAACTCAGAACGTAGCGACAGACGAAATACCGCTAAGCATTTCGCCCGGCGTGCTAACGATTCTGCCAGCTCGCCGCCTTTACATAAATGCTTCTAATTTAGACAAAAGGTCAGCAATTTTGAAGGAAGAAGATAAGTCGATTACATTGAATTTAGAACTTGACTGATACTTTATTTTAGTGGCCGAGGATAGGCAAAAGGTAAAACTGACCTCAGTGGAATTAAGGAAATGTTATTATTGGTGGAATCGACCAAAGGTAATTACTGTTAATTATTTCATTATTGTCATGAATATTACAGAAAGGCGATGAATTTATATTGTTAACGAGTAAGACAAAATGTATTCCAGTGCGTATTTCTGCTATTTGGATTTTGAATGTTCAAGCAAGTGTGGAGAATTTGTCTATATCTAATCTGGAAAAAAAAAATCTCAAAGAAAATACAACGGGAAACGACCATTGTGTTCACTCTACGAAATTCCGTCACAAGTATATATCATTTGACAAAGAAGTTACAAGGGTTCGTTCGATGACTTGATGGCAGAGAAACAAAGAAAATAACGGGAGTTAAATTTAGTATTTCAAAATAGAGCAGCAACGGATTAAAGAAATATCAATTGCCAACATAAGTACATAAATTTTGTCAATTAGATGCTATCAGTATTCAATTATGTTGATCCTAGTAGAATGAAAGTCAAAGTAGATATCGGCGGGGTTTGAACTGAGAGCGTGTGATAAATTACAAAATATGTGTGTGTGTGTATTGCGTCTGTGTTTGTCCC
>NC_068981.1:90971728-90972635 GCF_001194135.2 Octopus bimaculoides
TATATATATATACATACATATATATATGTATATATATATATATATATATATATATATATATTCAGTTGGAAATTAGACAGCCAACTGTAAATTTATTTGCTTGGACATTAGATTTTTCTGGATTTTTGTAAGAAAAAGGAAGAAAATCTTGAGTTTTCAGATACGTGAAAGGATACGTAGCAACGTTGAAGTATTTTTGAAAGGAGCTAAATAGTATATAAGGAAACTGAAATTTGGAACTGTAACTTCGACTTTCAGAGACAGCATATCAGCATAAAGCAATCATGTGACACATCTCGTAAGCTAGAATATAACAACAGCATTCACAGGAAGATTTGCTTCTCCTGGACCTGTGATAGGTACATTACATCCCACCATTACGGATATGCTTTCGCTATCCAGAAACAAGAAATAGCCGGTATATATTTGATAAATAAGTAAGACGAAGATACCACCAAACCTCCACGTTGTAACGAAATAATATTGGCTTTGCTATACCAGTGTGGAAAATGTCACCTACATCATCAACAGCTACCTCCAAATGTCTACAAGATACTACCTACCCTTGAGGCATGGCAAGTTGCAAAGACTATTTACAATGCTATCCGCAAGAAGGATTGCCATGACGTATAACTCAAAGATATGTCAGAACCAGCTGATCTTCACTACTTTAAAAACAAGGAACACTGGGCGAAATAGGGCGATGAATTAGGCAATGAACTGGACGATGAACTAGAGCGTTGAACTAAGCAATGAACTAGGCGATGAACTAAGCAATGAACTAGGCGATGAACTAGAGCGATGAACTAAGCAATGAACTAGGCGATGAACTAGAGCGATGAACTAAGCAATGAACTAGGCGATGAACTAGAGCGATGAACTAAGCAATGAACTAGGCGATGAACTA
>NC_068981.1:90972839-90975225 GCF_001194135.2 Octopus bimaculoides
ACTAAGCAATGAACTAGGCGATGAACTAGAGCGATGAACTAAGCAATGAACTAGGCGATGAACTAGAGCGATGAACTAAGCAATGAACTAGGCGATGAACTAGAGCGATGAACTAAGCAATGAACTAGGCGATGAACTAGAGCGTTGAACTAAGCAATGAACTAGGCGATGAACTAAGCAATGAACTAGGCGATGAACTAGAGCGATGAAGTAGTGGAATCGTTTCATTGTCGGATGAGTTGCTTTGTAGTTTATACTTGCGAATCTTCGCGTTCTGAGAGAACCACTCACATTGACGTAATTCCGTAATGGGCTTAACCCACATCCCAGCTTAACACGTGATTGTGGGGTGCCTTTAACGCTGGAGTTGTCTCTGTTACAAGAATTCGGGGCAGGTCGTCGGCTTGCGAGTGCCATCATCTTTCTCATTCACGTGAAAAGACATTGAAAGTGTCATCATCCTTCAAACAAAGTGATGAAAATGAGTACATTCTTTCAAGTCTAAATTCTACAAATACATATAAAATTATTAGATGTAAATTTTGTTCCTTTGATTTTAATCTACTTTTATATTTATTATCAATACAGACCACATTGACCACATAAAAAACGTGGCTGGAGTTGACACTGTTGGTATTGGAGGAGACTATGATGGCGTCGAGAGGTAGGATCTCTGTTTCTTACTAATCGCACCTCATTTAACTGAAATTTTCTGTTAAAGTCAAAATATTATCACCGTATATGATTATTTAAGACATCCATCCATCTATCGATCGATCGATCGATCGATCTATCCATCCATCCATCCATCCATCCATACACACATACATACATATGCATACACGCAGATACACATACATACATATGCATACACGCAGACACACACACACCCACACACGCACACACACACACACACACACACACGTACATACATACATGCGCACTTGCATATACAATAAGCACATACATACATATATATGCATACACACACATACATGCACACACACACATATATATACAAACACACATACCTACATACATACGCACATACTGGGACTCTGCGATATGTAACACACTGCCAAAATACCAATCTTGGGAAATTAGGCTTCTCAAAACAAGAATGGAGAAAGCTGATTCGTAGACTTCAGATCCAATCCATGATTGGGACTGTAAAAATATGTAAGACTTCCAGAAGTTGATCATTTAAATATATATGAGCATGTCTAGATATGCAACTATATGCATGAGAACATACAAATTTGAAAATATACATACATACATACATGCAAAAATACCCTGTTGGCGATGTTGGAATTCCAATGAAGGAACCTTGGTTCTAAGTTAGAAATCGGCTCTCTCTCTCTCTCTTTTGGTAAGAAATCTTGAATTGAAACTGAATAATGTCATACGTACATACATACATATATTTTATAAATAAAAGAAAAAAACAATGCTAATCTTCAAAAGGGAGCCTAACACGGAAATATAGAAACACGTGGTAAAAGTACAAATCATTGGCTTGCATTATTTTTCATAACTCCAATAGTTTGGGCTTGAAAGTGTTATAAAAGTATCAAACTATAACATTCTACTATACACACAGGCGCATACACACACCTACACACACATATATACACATATATTTACGTATATCTAGTTCCCTCTCTGTATATAGTGCATGTATGTATATTTATATGTGTGTGTGTTTGTGTGTGTGTGTGTGTGTGTGTGTGTGTGTGTGTGTGTGTGTGTGTGTGTGTGTGTGTGTGTGTGTGTGTGTGTGTGTGTGTGTGTGTGTGTTTGTATGTATGTGTGTCTGAAAAGACTGTCGGATCAGCAATGAGTAGGCCAATTGCTTCATTATGAACTGTAAACCAAAGAAGTCTTTTTAGCCCAGCTGTTGTGAAACAGTTTTCCGGTGTCTCAATACAATTAAGTAGACCATGTTTGTTAAGAATCAACGCTTATGCAAAGATAAGAAGAGAAACTGCGCGCTCATCGCCGCCTTGCCTTGTTGGGCAACACATAATATCACCAAAAGCAATTCAATGCTCAATTGATATTACAAATGGTTGCAGATCAATGACTATATTAGCTTCATCTACTATTTCTTTTCATAGTTATCGACTAATATGCAAAGTGCCATCACTAAGGGTAAAGCGCCGTTTTGAATAAAAAAGTATATATATATATATGTATATATATGCAAACGCACATATATCTACGATAAAAACATTTGCATTTAACACGTTTCGTAGAAGCGTGAGAATCACGTCTGATAATTCGGATGAGGACTTCTGAGTGACAGAACTTTCCCACTTTCTAATCTAAGTAAGGCCATTGGATTATGAGTACAGTTCGTTGTCATTAGATTAATCACTTCACG
>NC_068981.1:90975319-90976210 GCF_001194135.2 Octopus bimaculoides
ACACGTTTCGTAGAAGCGTGAGAATCACGTCTGATAATTCGGATGAGGACTTCTGAGTGACAGAACTTTCCCACTTTCTAATCTAAGTAAGGCCATTGGATTATGAGTACAGTTCGTTGTCATTAGATTAATCACTTCACGTGCTAGAGTTCCCGTAGGAATGGCATTAATAGATTACAAAGCCTCGACCACAATACTATTTGTCAAAATAACTAACAAATCGGTTGACAGATAGGAAAAAAAAAAAAGAACAAAAAAAACGTGGAGACAACTATTTTGTCAATCTAACACTAATAAGGTTTAATATGAATAGGAATCTATGGGAAACAAAGTTAACTGCAACTTGAAATTGGTTTGCAGTGTAGCTTAGAGAGTGTCATTAAATAAGCGTGGGTTGTAAGCATAAGTGCCAACAAGTAGAACAAATGAAGTAACATTTAACCAAAAGAAGTCCTGTGCGATTGAAATGAAATAAACGGTTAAATTGACATATCTCTATATTTCAGATTACCAATCGGTTTAGAGGATGTATCTACATATCCTGATTTATTCGCTGAACTTGTAAAACGTGGTTGGTCGAATGAAGATCTTGCTAAGCTGGCTGGTGAAAATCTACTGCGTGTATTCAAAGCAGCTGAAAAAGTAAGTTCCGTTCAATGTAGTCATATTCCATTAGGGGTGGGGGGCAGCATTCTCAAAATATATTTCATTTGGTATTGATCTCAACGTGACCATGTACAATTGGTCTAAAACTAAATTAATGTGATAACACTAATATATATATTCTGATAGTGAATAAATTTTATTGATGATCATATATCATCCACATACTGATCAGCAAATGAAATAAAATGCTTCGTTTCCATATATATATATATATATATATATATA
>NC_068981.1:90976899-90978182 GCF_001194135.2 Octopus bimaculoides
ACTAAACAGTAAATCTATTCAACAAAATCGCCGTTGGCTTCAACCACAGCCTACAGACAAGTTCGGAATCTTTTGCAGCTGTTCTGGACGGTCTCCTTGTTTGAGGTGGTGAATGCTGCCATAATCCTTGCCTTCAGTTCATCTTTGGAGATACAAGGAATTTTGTTGGTCTCTCGCTCAACTGCGCCCCACACATAACAATTAAGGGGGTTGCAGTCTGGGGAGTTAGGTGGCCAGATGTTAGGGGTGATGTGGTCGCAGAAATTGTCTGGAAGCCATGACTAGGTTCGCCCGATTGCGTGGCATGGTGCAAAGTCCTGTTGCCAAACACAGGGTCTTCCAGCAGTCACCCTCTTGACCTTGGGCGGCAGCACCTCCTCCAGGCATTTGATGTAGGCCTCTGTATTGGGTCTGAGGGCGTGTGGGAACATGAATGGAGGCATAACGCCGCCATCATAAGTGATAACTTCAATCACTTGGATGATGAATTGATGCTTGATTTTTATCACTCTTGGTACACGTTCACAGATTGCACTGTTTTCAGTTTGCACTGCCTTGAGATTGACAGAGCCTACTATACTGTGTAGTCGACAAAATCAAAATCAAACAATGCGCATGCACAGTATTCAAAATATAAAATGGAGACAGCTTATCCATCGCAACCTATATATATATATATATATATATATATATATATATATATATTTATGTGTGTGTGTACATATATGTATGTATATATGTATTTGCATAAATATATATGTATACATATATACATATATATATATATATATATGTATATATATATAAGTATATAAATATATTTATATATATGTATATATGTATATATGTATAGGGAAAAAGAAAATATTGATAATATATAATTTCAATAATCCCTTGCATATACGCATTATATGATAGTGATTAACCAGTGGAATGCCTTGGAATATATAATCCCTAATGAGGATATAACTTCCTTGAATTAACTATATACGTATATTTATGTATACGTATATATATAATTTAAATATATGTACATATATATATATATACATATATATATACATATAGATTTAATCAAAAGATTAAATGTGGTACTTAATATGTTTGAGGCACCAGAATTTGGTAGGATAAAAACCAAAAACAAAATCAAGAGATTTGGTGAATAAAATTTGAAGTTAAGCAACAAAAATTCAATACGTTATAGCAGTACGTACGTTTCGTACAAGCTCCATTTATTCATGTGGTGAGAACACCACAGAATGTTCATTTTCATTGAACATTCT
>NC_068981.1:90978511-90979574 GCF_001194135.2 Octopus bimaculoides
AGAGAGAGAGAGAGAGAGAGAGAGGAATTTATCAATAAATATAATATGTAACAATTAGTTGGTTGTCATAATAAAACTCAGAGTTTCGAATGCCGGGCCTGAAGTCTGCTCGGGCATCCCATCAGTTATTAAGACAGATGCTATGAAAAAAGTTTAAGACAAACGCTATCAAAATATCTTACGCGTGTGTGAGTACGTATATAGATATACATACATGTGTGTGTGTGTATACGTACGTATATGTGTGTGTGTATATATGTGTGCATATGCGGATTCTATGACTGAACTATTATTTTCTCCATGCCTATGGGAGTCATTTCCCTTTATTCAACGGTTCTTTTCATAGCGTTTGTTTTAATAACTGATGAGATGCCGGGGCAGACTTCAGCCCTGGCATCCGAAACTCTGACTTTTATTATGACAACCAATTAATTGTTACATGTTATATATATATATATATATACAGACATATACATACGCAGGTGGGCTGAAAAGTCCGTAGACTGACTATGAAGGAATGATGCTAGAGTCGTCAAATCTTGCTTGCATTTCAAGCCTTCTTATTAATAACTGCATTGATTTTTCTAGAAGCTAGTAAACACTTCTCTTCAAAATGGGACAGTATTTGACATCTTATTGTTATCAAGTACTGGTAGAAAATGAGTTTAACTTGAGTTTAAATGGGTTTACGCTGAGGGAGCTACGAAAGGCTACGGAGATCATATGACAGGAAAACCGACGAAAGGAGTTTTGCTTCATAAAGACAATTCTCAAGAACACGTCATTAGTTTCAATAGCTGGTGTGCGCGAGTGTGGCTTTGACTTGGTTGATTATCCTCCCTATTCTCCTGATTTGGCCCCATCTGACTACCACCTGCTCCGCAGCATGAAAATAACACTCAATTGGGAACTAATATCGCAATGGCGATGTCGTCATATCTGCTGTTAATGTCTTTTGACTAGAAGGTTGAAAGTTCCATCAACAGTTGGAGTTGATAGACGGACACTGGAAGAGCCCGTCGTATATATGTATGTATGTATATATATATATATATATATATAT
>NC_068981.1:90979924-90980715 GCF_001194135.2 Octopus bimaculoides
TGTGTGTGTGTGTGTGTTTGTCCCCCCATCATCGCTTGACAACCGATGCTGGTGTGTTTACGTCCCCGTGAATTAGTGGTTCGGCAAAAAGAGTCCGATAGAATAAGTACTAGGTTTACAAAGAACAAGTCCTGGGGTCGCTTTGCTCGACTAAAGGCAGTGCTCCAGCATGGCCGCAGTGAAATGACTGAAACAGGTAAGAGAGTAAAAAAGTATATATACAACTTTATATCGCCCTTTGAATCTATCGATCTGTCTATCTATCTATCTGTCTGTCTGTCTGTCCATCCGTCAGTCCATCCGTCTGTCTATGTGTCTATCAATTCATTTATGTGTATGGTTCGCAAACATACTGATAATTGTGGTCTCTGATGTACTATTATAATTATTTCTATGAAAACAGCAAGATATCAACATAATATTTAATTTATTCTAATAAAAGTTTGGTGTTAATTTGTCTTAAAATGATGTGATTAACTGCAAGAACGAGCATGTGGTCGTACATAATTTCTATTGGCTATGTATGATTTTAAGAATATATAAGTCCATATATGTACATATAAGTGCATGTATGTACATATAAGTACATATATGTATACATATATGTATATATAAACCTATATATGTATATATATATATATATATATATATATATATATACGTATAGATATATATATTCGCCATGATATATCGCTAGTCACTACACATTCCTCTTTTTTCTCTCCGTGTTTCTCTCCTTGTTTCTCTCCGTGTTCCTTTCTGTGGAAGAGCGTAGGCGCGAAACGTTAAAG
>NC_068981.1:90981409-90983798 GCF_001194135.2 Octopus bimaculoides
TGGAAAAATACATATACATATTCTTTGATAATAATAGAAAATGTTAGAAACAGTTTAAGTATCAAAATACATATATACATTTTTTGATAATAATAATAAGAATATGTTTGAAACAGTTTACAACGTTGTTATAACAAAAAGGATTTGGTAAAATATGTATATATATACACAGGAAATATATTTAAGAGTTCGCAAAAAGTTGAGGATGAACTGACCTAGCTTTTTTCTCTTGTGTGTATTGAGGGAATGTTTGCTGTCTTAAGAGACAATATGACTGGCTAGCTGGGGTGGGAGGAAGGAAGAATTAAAAGGGATTTTTTGATTTTTGGTTGGTCTGTGAGCTAGTCTGTTATGGTGTGTAGATATGTATATAAATACGTGTAGATACGTATATAATACATACATATATATGTATGTTCGTACGTATATATGTATGCAAGTATGCATGGATGTATATATGTATATGTACACACATTTGAGCGTAGTAAAACTGGGTTACGTGAAGCTCTGAGTGACTATTTACTAAATCATTTTAGTTCAGTTGAACGATATGCAGGGTGTTCGGGCTAAATTCGACGGTTTACATAAAAGGAAAAGAAAACACAGTATCGCCTCCGAAATTAAAATTATCTTTAAAAAAATATAAGATTATGAACTAGATTATGGCCAGGAGATGACGGTTTACTCAAACTAGCCGCTCTCTGCTTCCACCATGGTCACAAGAAGGCTCCGGAAACTGGTACATTTGTCCCACACAGTGACTCTGGAAAGATCTTCGCATACCTCCTTAATCTTGACAGTTTTTCCTCCATGCAGAACCATTGCTCCAAGGCCATGTGTTTCCAAAAGTACAATATGCCCCCCGCCATTGCAAAGAGAACTCAGAAAGCACCATTGTGAATATTCTACAAGTATTATCAATTAAGAAGTTTTTCCCAATAATTTTCAATGTTTTTCATGATGTTGTGATTGCCATGCTTTTGATCATCCATTCTTTCTTTCTTGTCTTTAACCCTCCAACGTGGAGTATAGGCCACTTATAATTGAATTCCATGTCGCATAAATTTTCGCTTCTGTACTTATACTCTGCCATGAATGTCCCCCTTTCTCTAGTTCTTTTTGTGTTGATCTACGCCACGAGTTCTTAGGCCTACTCCTCTTTCTATATCCATCCGGATTCCACTGTAAAGCACTTTTCGCTACATTTGGTGTGTCCTTTCTAATTGTGCTACCAATCCACTTCCACTTTTTCTTAAATATTTGCTCTCTAATCGAAACTTGATTCGTTCTTTGCCATAGCTCCATATTGCTTATGTGTTCGGGTCATCTAATTTTAAGTATACTACGCAATCACCTGTTGATGAATGATTGTATTTACTTATTTGACTTAAATGTTGTTCGCCATGTCTCAGCCCCATACAATAACATCACTTTTACGTTAGTGTTAAAAATACTTATTTTGTTCTTTATTGAAATTACACTTGCGTTCCATTGATCATCCACTAAACGATGCCAATTTCCACCAACAAACTAGCTCCAGACTTGAAAACCGTAGTTTGTTTTGTAAGAGGTACAACTCCTACCCATGTTTTCTTCTAGATCAGCCAACGTCTTTCTTTCTCTACAGATTGAAGGATGTGAAAGAATTTTAAAAAAGGATGCTAAGGTTTTTCGATAGCAATATGAAAATTAAACAAAGAAGTACATTCCTACTTTATATCTTAATATGTAGTCCACAGCGCCTCCTAGTGAGATGGTGCGTAATATCTATGGCTTCGTGGGCATTCGTTTTGAGATTTTTAATAAAAGGTAGAGATTTGCAGATATACACTTTTTTAGTGGGAGTGTGTGTGTGTGTGTGTGTGTGTGTGTGTGTGTCTGTGTATGCGTGCGTGTTGTTAATAGTTGATATTTTGATAACGCCCCATGTTGTTGCAATTCGCACAAATCTCTAACATGCATGTTTGCATTGTACAATATTTTTCATAATATCAGACTCGTTTTCTTTTTCTCTTATTCAAACTCATTAAAGATATACATTTTAATGTTACTATCTTACACACCATCATGACAATACTAAAATCTCTTTCCATACGCATACCTCCTAGAGTTAATTATGAATTCCATATCTTGAATTATTTATCGCATTTTACTTCATCTGATTATCATTTAGATGATTTCTCTTTTCCATCTTTATAATTTTCTTAATCTCCATAATCACGGTTTTTACTTTAACACTTTTCGACTTATCGTAAAGGCGCATCACGATTCAATTTTAATGTTGAAAATCACTTTTAAAACGATAAACAGTAACCCCCACCTCTCTCTCTCTCTCTCTCTCTCTCTCTTTCTCTCTCTCTCTCTCTCTTTCTCTCTCTCTCTCTCTCTC
>NC_068981.1:90983940-90986282 GCF_001194135.2 Octopus bimaculoides
TATATATATATATATATATATATATATATATATATATCGTTGCTATTATGCTAAACTGTCGTATGTTCAAGTTTGGCCAAATGCGTTTTTTTTTCAATATTTATATTTGCTTGCAAATATCGTATCTCCAGCTGCTTCAGATGTCAAGATATAGAAAAGTGTCCAAGTGTAGTGCAACGGTTTTGCTATGGAATGGTGAAACTATTTTTTCGTTTCCTAAAAGTGCAACGTTTTAGACTGACACATATCTATATCTATATCTATCTATCTATCTATCTATCTATCTATCTATCTATCTATCTATCTATCTATCTATGTATATATATATATATATATATATATATATATAGCAACGATATATATATACATACATACATACATATATACATACACACACACACACATATATATATATGTATATATATTATTATGTTAAGGGCTATTACTATAAGCAAAGCCACACGCTGTAAGGAGACTAGATTCAAGCTACTTCAATAAAATTACACAGGCACCGAATTCGAAGGAATGTTCGCATGGTATGCATAAATGTTTATATTCATATTTTCCTGGTTATGTTCACACTGATGAATGGAGAGCATATTATACATGCTGACCACGAAATCATTAATGATATACGACTAAACCCTTTTTAACGGAGTTTCTCCTATATTTATTCCCTCGAATTCGGTGCCTGTGTAGTTAAGTTGTTTGACTTTAGAGTCCTCTTACAGCGTGTGACTTGGCTTATAGCAATAGCCCTTGATATAATAATGTATTTTATATATAAATGAAAAAATTATACACTTTGTATTAATATTTTCCTTAATTAATTTTTCACGCTGGCTACTTGATAAAATCTTATATAGATTTTATCCTTATATACATATACATACATATATATATATATATATATATATACGTACATATGTATACATACATATATGAGTGTGTGTGCGAGAGAGATAGAGAAAGTAAGAAAGAGAGCTTCCCTATAATATGTATCACCATTATGAACTTCGAACACTTACTAGTATCGGTTTTAAATTTTAGTACAAGGTAAGCAATTTCGGACGTAGGGTAAGTCGATTACATTCACCCCTGTACTCAACTGGCACTTATTCTCGTGACTCGAAAAAGATGAAAGGAAAAGTCGACCTCTGCGGAATTTGAACTCAAAACGTAAAATTCGGACGAAATTCCTGAAAAAATTTTGCTCGGCGTGCTAACGATTCTGCCAACTCGCTGCCTTTGTATATTCACTAATATTGAGCGCATGCATATAATTCCACTCCTAAAGTAATATTTTTTCATGACTACAGCATATTGACTCAAATTTTCGAATAAATGTCAGCTTGAGGTTATCAACCTTTCTTTCATTTCAATTTATTCATCAGTTCTATATAGAAGGAGCAGTTATACTTCAAGATTACACATTAGGAACTTTCCGGGTTACGACGAAAAATTCATTTTTTTTATGCGTAAAATCTTAATTCTGAATTTATTCAGTTTATGCACACATCTTTAGTTTTTACATTTTCGTACATTCTAATTCTTATTTGCACAAATTATACTGAATTTTTATATGTCTACTATTATCGTTTAATGGATCCCTTAAATTCCTTTGGAACCAGAGTAAAAAGTCATTAAGTATGACTGCCGTATATCTATTAATTTCTCTGCTATCTGCTATCTAACACAACATAGAAAGTGCATTCTTGTATTTGATAGTTTTTATATATTTTTAGACTGAAAACAAATTCAGCCTTAGGAAGATTTACTCACGTAATATTTTATATAGAAATTGTCTAGTATCCAAATCTCTAGAGCCTGGAATTTCTTTGGTTATTGAGTCAAATGATTTCTAGCTATAACCAAAGTTGACAAGAGGATTCGTTGCAATTATCAGAGTAAGCATATGATAACGTCTGTTTTTTTAATATTTTTTTCTCGGGATTAAAATCCTTTCTACTCTATTTCAGTAAGTTTGATGATGATTATTGTTAAACCAACAACAAAAACAACAACAACAACAACAACAACAACAACAACAACAACAACAACAACAACAACAACAACAATAATAATAATAATAAAAAATAATGGAGTTGACGGTGATAAAAATATGCATCACTAATCTATCTATCTATCTATCTATCTGTCTGTCTGTCTGTCTGTCTGTCTATCTATCTATCTATCTATCTATCGTATGCATGTGTGTGTTATAAATATAGGTATGTATGTATGCATATATATTTATACAAACATACCCATATAAATATATATTCTTTTACTTGTTTCAGCCATTTGACTCCGGCCATGTTGAACTCCACGTTAAATAGTTT
>NC_068981.1:90986448-90987066 GCF_001194135.2 Octopus bimaculoides
ACACACACACACACACACACACACACACACACACACACACACACACACACACACACACAGTAAATAG
Source organism: Octopus bimaculoides (assembly GCF_001194135.2). Classification (NCBI taxonomy): domain Eukaryota; kingdom Metazoa; phylum Mollusca; class Cephalopoda; order Octopoda; family Octopodidae; genus Octopus; species Octopus bimaculoides. The sequence goes on from NC_068981.1 coordinate 90,986,516, forward strand.
AATCTACAACCATCGAAATGTATTCCTATATATCTCAAACAATATTAATCTAAATTCGTTTAGGTCTAAGACAATATTTGACTATGTTAATAACATACAACAACAATATATACAAATGAATTAATTAACAGGGTCTTACTTAATCTGGAGACGGTAACAAAACTTGTAAATAAATATTCATTCTCTAAATATGTCTATGCGTGTTCGAAAAAATGCTACTTCTAGTATCATAACTAGCGATTTATTTAGATGCAATACTCTTCATTTATTTATAATTACACAAAGAAAAATTATATAACTGATAATATAATATATTAATATAAAGGTAATATATAACAACTCTTCTCTTTTATTTAAAGTTATTGACATAAAGATTGTTTAGAGTAACTAACAAATAAATGTTTTTTATTTACGTAGTTTATCGGAGGGAGAATTCCAAAAAAAATACGAACAGAAACTTAGTTGCCATAACTACAACCTATATTACGAAATAGATATAGAGTTAAGCTATAATATTTGTAATTGAATATATATATATATATATATATATA
>NC_068981.1:90989519-90995566 GCF_001194135.2 Octopus bimaculoides
ATATATATATATATATATATATATATATATATATACACACACACACATAAACCACTTAGAAATGTGTATTTATCTATGTATGTTCGCATATATGTATGCCTTTATGTACGTATCTATCTATCTATCTATCTATCTATCTATCTATCTATCTATCTATCTATCTATCTAGACATGTGCTTTCCTACACTTACTTACATATATACAATGTCTGAAGTTTCGTTCTGTGAACGTGACAAAGTGTGCCGGCATGTGTGCCTTTCTGAGTGTGTGCATAAGTTTCTTACATATTTAAGGCTTTTCTTACGTTTATTTACATAGTTTCAGCTTTAGCAAAAGTAGCATATTTTGTCAGACTTTATCTTGTCTAAATCTATTATTTGTCGCTTTGATTAAGCTATTTTCGATTTACTTGGAAAACACATCAATTTTCTAAAATGAATAAAAAATAAAGATGTAATTTTATTTTCTACTCTTATACAAATGACTTAATAATGTATAAATCCTTTTCTCTTTTCCTTCCTTTATATACTTTTAAAATCTTGATTTGTTTTCATTTCTCTGTTATTAAGTTTCACATATCTTCAATACCCTCTGTTTTTGCTTATAATACGAGGAATCGTAAGCCGAAGTAAATACCTATTTTGTAAGATACACTATCGTAAGATTAATATGTTTGTCTGTCTGTCTCTCTGTCTGTCCGTCTGTATGTATATATGTACGTAAATATATATATATATATATATGTATGTGTGTGTCTCTTTGACTATCTGACTCTCCCTCCCTCCCCTGTCTGTCTGCGTGTCTGTCTGTCTGTCTGTCTGTCTCTCTCTCTCTCTCTCTCTCTCTCTCTCTCTCTCTATATATATATATATATATATATATATATAGAGAGAGAGAGAGAGAGAGAAAGAGAGAGTAAGGGAGAGTGAAAATGAATTAAAAGATGGATAGCAGTTGCTAATGGCACCAAATCATTTATAAAATAGTTAGGCAGAAGTATAAAGACACACACATACACCCATATACACACACACTCACACACATATATATGTGTATATGTATATACACATATATATATAAAGAGAAAGTTAACTATAAATAAAGAATATATCATAATTTTGCTAGGTTTTTCAGAACGAACGAAACTAGAGAAAGGCAATAGTTATATTATGCTATAATTTATTTTATGCATACAAGCCCGAATGTACACCATATTATATAATAACAAAATAGATACCACAAAGAGTACATATGTGTATAATTATTTAAAACGATATAATTATATATAATAATTGTTATTTTATTTATTTTGTTGTGTCGACGCCTCCAAGTGAAGAAGTAGGGTCGCCCAAGACATATAAATAGAGGTAGTCTGACCGTGGTAGAGTGTTGAGTGACTGTTGAGTAGCCGTCGTGTAGCGGTTGAGTAGAGATCATCCGAAGGTGCTAGATAGCAGTAGCTTGAGACATAACATATTTGTATTTATGTAACCATTATTCCTAGTACAAAATACTAAATTGCTTAGTTTATAAGAAGAAGAAATATCTGCAAATCAGAGCTTATATATAGATAAATTAAGTACCTACAGAAAAATAGCCGGAATTACGTACTTGGAATATAAAAGTTTTTGATCACAATATAGCATCATATGAAATTATTCATTTATTATTATTACTACAATAAACTAATAAATTCAATGAATACATTTATAAATGTATAGTTATTTAATATAACGAAGATAGTGTACTTAAAATTTATTATTAAAATTTAACTACGAATATAATGTATTTTACAGTCAGTACAAATAAGGACAAATGTGTCATGGCCAACAGGAAATGGTGTTTCCTAGGGCTAAATAGCAGTAGCATTCTTCCCTTTCATGGGACTGTCACATTAAGTTGACAACATACCATCGTGCTGCTACTGTATAAATCTCTGTGAGAGATTTAGAAACAAATATTTTTATTAGTACTTAAAACAAAACATTATAAAGAAATCCACTGAAAAAAAATTTCAGATATCCACATTAATATACTATTCAAAATAACAAACCTCTACTCACAATACAAGAAATTTACAAACTATTCAGTATAAAGACAAAAATTTATTTTGCCTAAAACAATAAAAATTTAGCTAGAATAAAAACCTAGTTAGAATAAAAATATAAGTTAAGCAGAAAAACAGGAATGTCAGTAAAGTGAGATTTCATAATAAAGCTTCATAGATATATATATATCCTGAAAGTCCATACTTTAATAGATTATAAAAGAGAAAAAAAGGATGCGAGAAGCCTTTTAGAGAGGTTTATCCTGGACAGGTAAATAAAAATCCTATGTAGGCACTTAAAAGTTCTAAGGGTTAATTCTCAAACCCCTTATATATCAACTTCGATTATGAACTCTCAGAGTTTTTAAATGTCTTTCCAGGAGAAACCAGCGAAAATGATTACGCGGACTCTCCTCTCTTTCTCATTGTGACATTAGAGTATGAACTTTAATGATATATACTTATATATGAAGATTTACACTGAAAACAAGTGAGACTGAAACTGGAACCAAGTTATTGGCAAGCAAGCTACTTATCACGTAGCCACTCCTGCATTTTCCATTTTCATAATGAATTTAGAGATATTAAATGTGAAGTTTATAGAGATGATGCGCTATTTTTGATTGATAGTCTATCAAAGAGGAAATCGGACCAATATGCGAAAAAATCCATAGATATTTTAAAGGTTCGGTTTATCTATTTCTATTGAAAATGAACATAATTTTGTTAATTACTTATATGTTAATCTGAACCTTGTTACTGGCCAATATATTCCATAGCATAAACCTAACAATAATTTGAAATATATTAACTTGAATAGTAATTATCCTAAAGCAATTACACGAACTTTAGTTAATAATATTTCGAGGCGTTTTTCATATCTATCTTCTAATGAGGAAATCTTTAATAATAATGTAGAATATAATAATGTTGTTCTTAAAGAAGCGGGACATTTGCATAGCATTAGATATTGTAATAAAAATGAGGACTGTAATAAATCTTATTATAAGGAGGACTGCAATAAATCTTATTATAATAATCCATTGACAATAGAATGTGTAGATTTAATAGCGGAGATTTGTGCAATTTGATAAAAAAAAGACGGGCAGATGGAAGCGTCGGGAAACTGGGAAAGTTGGAAGGTGCGTAAGTAACAAGTGGCATCGGGTTCATTATAAGCAAGAATAGGCTTCGAAAATTGTTTCTTGCCAATTGCCTTCATCATGCATTGGAGTGCTATACATTTGTCTCTCAAGAAATACCACTCTGAAGATCATCCAGACCTAGGCTCCCATAAATAAGAGCGAAGACGACAAAGTGGAAGAATTCAACCAAAAACTAGAGAAAGCGCGAGCTCACAAATTCATTTACACCATAGTGATAGGAGATTTCAACGCAAAGATTAGAAAAAAGACGAAAGGGAGAGAAATATGTTATTAAGTTTGGATAATGAAAGAGAAACAAAAGTGGAGAAAGTTTGGTTACCACGGCCTAAACAAGAAGCAAACTGGAAGGAGATGGACCTGGATAGCCCCAAATATTCAGCAAAAAAATGAAAGTGACTACATTCTGCTGGAAATCTGAGTAGTAGCGCCATTCATCACGAGCTGTAATCATCGCTTGCTGCGGGTAAAGATCGTGATAAGTGAAATCAAGGAGAAAAAGGCTCTGCGTATCTGAATGAAGAATCAACTCGTCAATGCCTTTGATGTGAAACAGTTACAGAAGGTATGAAGAAGGAAATTTGGAGTCAACATGAGTAGCTCAATGACAACACAATTTGCTAGTCTAGGGAATTGAAAGCTGCCTATGGAAAGCAAAAACCACAAGCCAGCGGGAGCCTGGCGGATGAATCTCGGAAGAGACAAAGAAAATGTAAGAAAAACGGGAAACAGTGAAGAACATGACAGATCGCTTCGAATATTCCATTCTTTGCTAAGCGATCAGACAACATCTAAGAAATAACTTCAAAGATTATAGACCGAAGTAATCGATGCAGATTGAAGAAGAAAAGAAAAGTTTAAAAAGATGCAGGAAAGGGCTGACACTCTAGAGGTGAGAGGCAATGGAGTTTAAGAAGACAGATGGGCTCACGGTGACAAACAAAGGGGAGATAGGAAAGGTATGCAAAACCTTCTACACCAACCTTTTAAAATCATCAGTGAATCTCGATCCTACACCGCACTTTCACCGTTCAGGCTACCTGATGTCAGCCACCGTCAGGAATTCTGTAGTGTTCGTTGAATTTATAATGAGTGAGGGAAACGAAAAATGGAGTTAGCAAGAATCTTTATTCAACACAAGGATCGTTTAGACACGTCCTGCATCTGTTCCTTACGAGTGGGATGTTGCACAGCTGGTTGTGTTGCATCCATCAATGTAGGCTGTGTCTCGTCAGGTGTCCTCGTTGAAATACGATACTTTGCTACATATTCTTTTATTCTTTTACTTGTATTAGACTTTTAACTGCGGCTATGCTGGAGCACCGCCTTTAGTTGAACAATTCGAACCCAGTACTTATTCATTGTAAATCTAGTAATTATTCTACCGGTCTCTTTTGCCGGAGAGACGTAAACGCACCAACATTGGTTGTCAAGCGATAGTGGCGGGGGGAGGGGGAAACAGACGCACAAACATATATCTATGTATTTATCTATCTATATATATATACGACGGGCTTCTTTTAGTTTCCGCGTACCAAATCTACTCACAAGGCTTTGGTCGACCCGAGTCTATAGTAGAAGCTACTTGTCCAAGATGCCACGCAGTAGGATTGAACCCAGAACCATGTGGTTGGGAAGCAAGCGTCTTACCACAATCACGCCTATGTTGTGGCGGCCCGTTATCACCGGTAGTGGGATCTAGCTATTGTTCACAGTGAATGCATAGCATAAGGTAAAGTAATAAAAGATAGAGAATAAAACATGACAAAGGAAACGAATTAAAACATAAAATGAAGAAAGATAGATATACACATGTTGACATGAACACACATATAGACATACACACACACCTCACTCGATCACCCCGTTAAGGAGATGTCAGTGAATATGGTCATAAACAACCAAGATGGTCATATTAGAGGCAGACAGATAAACGCTATGTCTCCCTGTTGCACAGCCAGTCAACAGTCGGTTATAGATGACCGGGCCGGCGTATTTAGCGGCGGTTTGGCACACGCACACCCAGATATACAAGTATTTATATATATACATAGGCACATACTCATATATATAGACTGAATGATCAGAATGCTTTTAAATTGAGAGATTTATTCTTAATTTTTAATAATTATCTCATTTCTTATTTTTTAAAGCTTTTTTTTTTAGAGTGTCTCACAATTGCTGCGAGGAATTTTCTCTTCTTTACTTCCTAAGAGGGAAATTTCTATATATTAATTACTTGCAATGAACAGCATTCACTGTTTTAGGGTTTTAATTAATTACTAGAATTCATATACTTCGCATTATTGAAATATATATACATACATACATACATACATACATACATATATACATAGAAACCGGCTCTTTCTCTATTGGCAAGAAATCTTGAAATAAAGCTGAATAATGACACACACACACACACACATTTATGTATGTGTGTGTATACACACACATACACACACACACACACACACACACATATAAATATATATACATACCTACGTATATATATGTATGTATATATGTATGTATGTGGGTGTGCGTGCATATATTTATGCATGTTGGTGTATATATGTGTGTGAATATGAATGTATACACACACACATGTATAAGAACATGTATACATAAATATTCTTGCTACTATTCTAAAGACTAATTAGACCCTATGTATAATTTAGTGAAATTATTTAAATTATTAAATGTATATTTTGTTTTGCTTGCTTTGGGAGTAACACATCTTAATGTCGAATGTGGGTAATACATGTTCTTAATGTCACTTATAAAAATTCTATTTCATGAACGCTGATATATATATATATATATATATATATATA
>NC_068981.1:90995886-90997853 GCF_001194135.2 Octopus bimaculoides
TGGAAGCATATTTTAATAAAGATTTTTTCTAACCGGTTTTCATTGCGAAAAAGCAAATTATCAAGAAGAAGGAGAATGAAAATGTTTTTTTACAAAGAAGTACAAAATGAAGAAAATAACATATAAAACAATAATATATAAAAAAAAAACAATAATATATAAAAAAATAAATATACCCATACATTATATTGTCTTTGAGCTTTTGTAGTTCAATAGTAGTTCATGTATAAATTGGTAGGAAAAATAAGGATGCATGAGAGTTGAGAGTTTTGTTAGGTTTTAAAAAAGGGTTAAAAGTTTGTGTTAAGCAGGAATATATATATATAGATATATATTGACAGAAAAGTCGTCAGAATTTTGGAAATAAAATTCTTTTCATTTCTTCATTATTATTAGCGATTTCGTTCCTTTCTCGAACTTGTGAAATAAAATTTTGTGAATGTACAAACAGCTTGTTCATTTATACAAAACATGTTTTTTGAGCGATTTTTGTTTAGAAGACAACATTGTTTTTGTTTCTTTTGGGTGGGGTTCAAAACGCATGGCTGAGTGGTTAGATCGTCGGGCTCATAATCATCACCAGTTTGTGAGTTCAATTCTAAGACCGGACTGTGTATTGTGTTCTTGAGCAAGACTTTATTTTACGTTGCTCCAGTTCACTCAGCTATAGAAATGACTTGTGACATCGCTGGTGCCAAGCTGTGTCGGCCTTTGCCTTTCCGTTGGATAACATCAGTGGCGTGAAGAGGGGTGGCATGGTATGCATGGGTGACTGCTGGTCTTCTATAAACAACCTTGCCCAGATTTGTGCCTCGGAGAAGAACTTTCTAGGTGCAAACTCATGGTCATTCATGACCGAAGGGTGTCTGTACATACATAGAATACGTGCATACATACACACAGATATAATCTTATATACGTTTATTATTTATTTTTCCAGGTACGTGACAACATGAAAAACGAGGCTCCAAATGAGGACACGATTCCTGCAGATGAACGAGTAAACAAAAATTGCTCCACGAAGTTTTAATAATGTTCCAGATTTTTGTTTAAACTACATCAGCAGTTAAAGATATTAATTTTAAAGTCTAATTCCTATTTTAATATACAGTTATAACAATTATAAACTACAGCCACGTCCAATAATTAAAATTACAAATTAACGCTTCATTAATACGTCTTCACTTCTTGGTAATACGTGATCGTTAACTATAAGATATAAGGCAAATATTTGAAGTAAAACAGAGAAACCCACATATTTAACCATTTATACTTCATCGAATAAACTCATCGGTAACATTAAATCGTATTCCAATGAATTCAATCTTGAATCAAAATAACTGGAAAGTGAACTTTAATAAAATATTCTTCCTAATTTTTATTAGCTAGCAGGGAAATGGGGAGGCGCAATGGCCCAGTGGTTAGGGCAGTGGACTCGCGGTCGGAGGATCGCGGTTTCAATTCCCAGACCGGGTGATGTATGTGTTTATTGAGCGAAAACACCTAAAGCTCTACAACGCTCCGCAAGGGGGTGGTGGCGACCCCTCTTGTACTCTTTCGCCTCAACTTTCTGTCGCTCTTTCTTACTGTCTCTTGAGTAGCGCTGCGATGGACTGGCGCCCCGTCCATCTGGGGAACACATACGCCATAGAAATCGGGAAACCGGGCCCATGAGCCTGGCTAGGCTTTAAAAGAGCGGAAAAAAGCAAGGAAATGGCGATTCACATGATATCTACTATAAATCCCTCTCTGTCTCTCACACTCTCTTTTCTGTCTGTTTCTGTCTCTGTCTCTCACTCCTTATCTATCTTCTTGTCTGTCTGTCTGTCGATCTATCTATCTACACACGCACATATTGCGATATGATGTATATATATGTATATATTTATACATATGTAATAGATGTATATATATACACGCATATATGAATATATATACTTATATATATATATATACATATATTGTTT
>NC_068981.1:90999426-91004282 GCF_001194135.2 Octopus bimaculoides
ATATATATATATATATATATAATTTCAGACTTCATTCAGGCCAAGTGAAGCCGTTATACAAATTAGAATCGATACATGGTGTGTAAAAAGGTAAAACATATTCATTTTATTAAATACCTGTATCATGTTATTAAACATTTTTACTGTTGCAGTTTCACTTCACCCTTTCTTTATTGTGCAATCTATGTTAGGTATATTAAGATTTGATCAGTGATTTCGGTTCTTAGACTGTAAATATACACCAAAATTAAGATTGAATAAAAATTAAAATAGGCATATAGTAAGTAGTATGACTCCAGCTATGTATAATTAGGGTTTATATTGCCATACCAAATTAGCGGTGAGCTAACGCAGTGACTATAATGTGTTAATGCGGTAGTTATGTCTATACGTAATTCTAAATTTCTGTTAATCGATCCGCATGAGTGTTAGCGACTCTATCAATTCCTAGGGATATCTGAAGAAGGAATTTTTATTCCGAAATATCATATCAGACCATGGAGGATTAAATTACAACAGTTATTATAGTTCATTGTTTGTATTATTGTGCATTGTTGTGTCATTCAAAACATTGTATTCTTTATTAACAATTAAAGTTCATAGAAGGTCATAACCTTTCAAAATTTGTTTGTGTCTTGTTAATTCTTTTTGGATAATTGGAAAGATTGACCGAAAAGATAACCATCACACGCCAGCTCACTTTGCTTTGTCGGTACACTAACAAGGTAAGTACTATAATTAAACTAGCATATAAGTAAAGCAGAATCTTAAAGAGTAGACGGACCTACATGCATACACACATAATCCCATTGCTATTCACGCATAAAGAAAGTTCCACGTTTATATCGGCCGTGCAAGAGTATAATTGCACATAGGTATGCTCCTCCACACACGGAAAAGTTATTGGATCGAGAGGAACGGTCGAAGGGTGAAGGTATTTACACGAAGCATGCACACGTACATTGATGCTGGAATATCATATAGACTGAAGGCGGTGAGCTCGCAGAAACGTTAGCATGCCGGTGTTTCGTCTGTCTTTACGCTCTGAGTTCAAATTCCGCTGAGGTCGACTTTGCCTTTCATCCTTTCGGGGTCGATAAATTAAGTAACAGTTGCGTACTGGGGTCGACTAATCGACTGACCCCCTCCCCACAAATTTCAGGCCTTGTGCCTAGAGTTGAAAAGAATCATATAGATTCACAGACACACTTATTAACACACACACACACACACACACACACACACACACACACACACACACACACACACACACACACACACACACACACACACACACACACACACACACACACACACACACACTACCCGCACACTCACAAGCAAACATACGTTTTCATATACACATACTTAGATAAAACCTGCCAGACATAACAAATGTGTAGATGTTTATTGATACTCATGCATTTATGCGCGCAACTCGTACACGTCCTCACATGCACTCACACACGTGCGTGTACGCGTGTTGAATAAGACATGTTCTCTATGAGAACTTATGTCTTATTCAACACATCCCCGTTCATGTAGAAATGAAAGAGGTTTATGTAAATGTAAGCTTACATAACTATACATATATGTTGTACATATAATTCGATATTCTGAAAGTATTGACCCAAAGCAAAGCTAGTTAAGATTGTAGGTAACTTCCGTAATTATTGTGAAATATTTATTCCTTATAGAAGTTAAACAAAACTAACATTCTGAATCTAATAGATATCTAAATCTAACTGATTGAGTTTTAGTTTCGTGAAAGCTTGTTACCTAACAATTATGCCCTTACCCTTCGCGTATAGTGCACTCATAAAGTGAGTAAAAATATTTACCTTCTTATGAAATGCAATGAAAATACAAACGAAGTCATGTTCAAAATTTTGATCCAGTTATCCTTACAAGAGCGGTGCATAGTGTACGTCTCTACATTCTTGATTATTAAACAAAAAGTTAAATGCATCAAGAATAGAATACTTTATATTTAGTGAGTGCAATCCAAGTTAGTTGATATTTCTGGGTAATTGTCTCAAGAAAATACCCTACTTCTCACTGTTACTCACAAGTTACGTATGATATTTACTTTCACACGTACAATATAGGGATGTACATGCGTGAGGCGTTATATTAAAAAAGAAATCTGTTTGGCAGTCTCATCCGAATCAGTGTCAGATAAAAATACCACTACGAAACTAACGCTAACGAAGCGTTGTTAATATATTACACAAATGATATTGTAATTAGTGAATAAAGTAACCAGAAGGAATGAAATTATACCCATCAATGCTTTGTTATTGCAGTTGCTCAAGAATACTTGAGGTTTAGAGTGGAAAAAAATTCCAATGCAGAATGTAATTAGTATATACTGTGATATGAAACATATTTTATGCTTCGAGCCCCCAGCAATATACGAATATCAAGTAGTTATTCATATTCACACTACACCTGGCCCCTTATCCATTCAATTTTTCATCTTCCTTAGCCCATAACTCCTAATTTTAATTATGTTACTCAGACGCCCGTATCACTTTCTTTACGCTCATCTTGATTACTATCGAATACTATTTTTGGTTGTTAATCGTAATATAATTTTATGAATATCTATCGATATGTACAACGTACATATGCATTACACACGCACGCACACACACGCACCCCCCACACATGAAGGTAACTTCTTGAACAAAGAGTAAAGAAAGGAGGAAAACATTTATAATACTGAAATAAAAATATGTTATAAATTCTTCAATAAAATTTGATTATATCCACACTGCAATTTTTAGTTTTGATTGCATTGCTAAGACTAAGCTTTTTTTATTATTTAAATTGTCCGTATGGGGACAATCTATAAGAAACATTAATATACATGTCTTACGTGAAGCAAAGAATATTTTGTTAGGATTTTGAAACTCATCTACTTTAAGGGAGATTCTCAGTAGAGTGTATGTATGTATGTATGTATGTATGTATGTATATAAGAAGGTATGTATGTATGTATGCATGTATGTATGTATGCATGTATGTATGTATGTATGTATGTATGTATGTATGTATGTATGTATGTATGTATGTATGGTAGAACACTGGCTCACTAAAAGGCAACAGAAATGTTTTAAAGCAAATTTGGCACTTTTAATAAATCTTGTCACATTTCTCTCTAAAAAACCTCTTGGAAACTGTCCCGCGCCACTTGATGCACTACTTTGTTACTTTGCTCCAAATGCTTTTTCCCCTAGTTTTGTAACGCTTCCTGCAAAGTTTTCAACACTCTGATGTCATGGTTTCGTCTCTTATTTGTTTTTTGGCTAATAAATAAAAACAAAATTCAAGATCAGTATAAAAAATAATCGTTCCCATGTACCTGTGTCTATACAGCACAACACCAAGAAATGTAGAAAGCTTGACCACACACACACACACACACACGCGCTCGCTCGCGCGCTCGCAAAAATATTTTTCTTGAAAAATTTTACAAAAACAACTTAACAAAATCAAAGAAGCAGAGTCCTCAGCAACAAATAATGTGAGAAAATACAAGTCAGCCGACACATGTAAAACCAGAACAATACACAGACAGAATCAAGCGAATACAAATAAAAACACCCTTCCACACACGCTGATACACATTAACGGTTACACAACCTGTATGAGTACTCAACTGAAAACTGCAGCAGTCTGAATCCCGAATCCCGAATTAAACATTCAATTCGAAGGAACCGTAAACTCTATAATGTGCATTTTGTACTCATTTTTCATTAGTTTGTTACAAAGCATTGTACGTTATTTTGTATCGCGATATTCATGAATGTATAAAAATTGATACACGGAGAGAAGACCACTATGTGGACTTCTTACATGCCGTTTACGTGGCTTGGGTGTCTGACTGCTCTTTTCAGCATGTAAGAAGTTCACATAGTGGTCTTCTCCCGGCGTATAAAAAGTTTTATACACTCATATATATTATAAAAATATTTATGCTTTCTGCGAATGCAGACCACTGGTTTAAATTATTATATTAAATAATTTTTACCTTTGTATTTATATATTTAAATATTTCAATTCTTGGGCCAGTTAATTCACGGTTGAATTTATTCACTGCTGTACTATTCTGGCTCGGCACGTTGGTTGAGGTAATTCGATTTGAATTCTTGATGTATAAAGATGGAACTAAATACGCACGGGTTGACTTTGTGTTTTCGGTACGTATTTGAGTTTCATAATTGTATATTTTCCAGCGACTCTACTGACGAGCTACGGATGGTTAATCCATCGATTAATTAACTAATTAATTGATTTATTTGCTTATTAATGGTGAAAATCCGGGGTATAGAGTTAACTAAGATATTTATTCTTTCAAGTGTCCTGCTCGCTTACAATCATTGTGCCATAAATACGAATGCTTTTTCGTGGCTTGGAATGTGACTACCCTTCTCAGCATGTAAGATGTCTACATAGTGGTATTATCTCCGTGTATAAATTGTTATAGACTCATATCTATACTATAAAAGGCAAATTTTCTCTGTGTGTGTGTATGTTTAAAATTCATACATTTACACAATTCCAAATTTCTTCGATTAAACAATCGCAATTACTATTCTAAATACAATTTGTTAGGTCACTGCTTCATTTTTTCATTCCCAAAATTTCCTAATAATGAATAAAATCCATAAAACTACAGCAGTAAACATTTTCTCCCTAATAAAATCTAATTTCCTCTTTCTAATACAAATCCTTTCAACTCCTACTTTCTCTTATGAACCTTTACGATCAATCCAACAACAAATACAAAAAGATCAAAACTGAAACAATCACATTTCGATACTGTAATGACAGATACTAAAACTACATAC
>NC_068981.1:91006460-91007289 GCF_001194135.2 Octopus bimaculoides
GTGAGTCGAGGAGCCGTAACGCTGCTGAAGAAAGATCCAAACAAGGGGGACGTCATAGATAACTTCAGGCCCATCATTCTACTCAATGCTGACTTGAAAATTTTGACCAAGGTGCTAGTCAAGAGGTTGGCGCTTGTAATCGAGAAACTGGTTGACAAAGCGCAAACGTGCGTCGTGCCGGAGCATCCATGACAACCTCCACCCCATGCGCTACATCATAAACAGGGTAGTTAAAGAACCTGGCATGGGTGGGACACTGATCAATTTGGATCAATTGAAAGCTTTCGATAGGTTACACCATCGATACTTTGAGACAGTTCTGATAACGGTTGGTTTCGGCCCCGTTTTCTGCAGCCGGATCGCTGCCCTATACAAAGGCATCCGTTCGGTAATTCGTGTGAATGGGCATCTATTCGACATTTCACCTTTCGACATTGCACATTCTGTCTGTCAGGGATGCTCCCTCTTGTCGCTTCTGTACGTATTGACCCTCGATCCACTACTGCGGAAGCTGACGACGCTGAGGGGCATCCCACGAGAACTGGGATGCGGGACGAGCGTGTCCGCATACGCGGATGACGTCAACGTCATAGTGTCTAGCCACAAGCACATCCAGCTGAAAGACTACGAAGCGGTAACAGGAGCGAAAATCAACCGGAAAAAGTCAGTGGGCTTGTGGTTAGGCACCTGGAGAAGCAAGCTCTTGCCGTCCAGCAGCGCCTCCATCGTGGGACGCTGGATTGACGGACCGGTGGAGTTATTCGGGGTCTGGTTTGGTCCGGACCTCCAGACGGAGAAGAACCAGAACGAGATAATGAGTAGGGTGGCC
>NC_068981.1:91007766-91008789 GCF_001194135.2 Octopus bimaculoides
TAGCTCGTCTCCATGACCGAACTGCAGTCGTGGATCAAAAAGAGACCGAAGAAGGGCGAATGGCACCGCGAGAGTTGCGTTGCTGTCGAGCAACTATGCCGTCGCGTGTCGAACTTGAGCGACTGCATCACAAGCAAAGCGTTCTATAGGGGGTTAGTAGAGAGGATGTACGACGACGTTCTCGGGGCGAACCTGGGCGTCAACGAGGAATACCTGACCGCCTGCTCACGACGACTTTCGGGCCGGGACCTATGGACAACTTCCAGAGATCCCTGGCCTGGCAGTGCTATCGAGAAGCACTATCCGTTCGGGATAAGCTCTACAGACATGGCTCGAGAAACACCGGGCCGACCTGCCCGAGATGCGGTCAGAGCGACGAAACTGTTCCGCACGTACTCGTACAGTGTTCAACCATTTCCGACCTCCTATCGCGTGTGGGAAGAATCTGTTTATCAACCGAGTCTATCGTAAATATTGTCGCGCATATCCTTCCTTCAAATGGGAAGGAAGAGCCATTTTCATCATACTTGTTGCTATGGCAAAATAATGTGTATGGTGGATGCGTCTGAAAGGCCTAGAAACAAACACTTTCCTCTCTGGTGAATCTCTCATCAACTTCTTCACGTATCACTTGAAAAGGAAGGTGAGAGTAGAGAGGGAAGTTTTGTCTAGCGAATCCTTCAATAAAAGATGGGTGAATGTAGCAAGTATAGCACGTGTGAATGACGGAGCCATCTTGAGAATAATCCTATGAAACAGGAAAAGAAAGGAAAAAAAAGAGAATCACTTACTGTAATGTGTTTTTGCATGACATTAGTATAATTATACTAATGTGTCCATCTGTTCTAATTTAATTAAGTTCTATGTCTTTGTGCAGCTGAGGATTGCTCTGCATTTTAAATTGATATAATGATTGCATTATTCAATTAAATGGAGTTGTATGAAAGGATCGCACTGCATTACCTCAGGAAATCCTTGTTGTTTATGTTGATGATGATGATGATATATATATATATATATATA
>NC_068981.1:91010169-91021586 GCF_001194135.2 Octopus bimaculoides
ATATATATATATATATATATATAATGTATCAGTCATTACTTCATGTGGACTTATCTGGTACCTCCTTTAAAATTTCTGAACTGTTTTTAAAACATACTGCAGCTTCTTCTATGAGAAGTATGCACACTGCTACCTAAATCTGATCGATGATGTCCCATTTATTATTCCACATACATAATCGACTTTGAAAAGCTAATAAAACGACTTACATGATTTACAAAGTGTTAAATAATACAGAATAGTTCTACTTTTGCACAATGCATTTCAATTAACTTTAGTTACCCCTGCGGCGGAAGGACTTTTCAGACGAATGTTATGTTACCATTCGAAAACTTTTATTCGTGCAATTTTTCTACATCAAATTTCTAAGGGACTTGTTCAATGTTCCATGAGATAGGATCTAAATTGATGATTCTATATTTTTAGGCGTATTATTACGAGAACTTAAATTATCTTTTTTTAAGAGCTTTTTCGATGACGTCTAACAAGACCGAAATGTGTATTACTTTCATCCGTTGTTTTAGGTATTACCAGGTCATCCCATAATAAGTTCTGTCCGATTTTGCCTTTTTAAAAATTGAATGAAATTTAATAGTATTTTAGAATGTCTAATGGAATTAAAAATTATTTATATGCATTTGTCTACATTTAAAGTTATTGAATATTATTTTACAGAATAATAGAATTAAAATTTCTTTGATTAAAACCCCTTCTAACATTGAAGTATCTAAAGAATATTTGAGGCACATAATGCTTTATGAGTACAAAAAAGAAACTCTGCAGCCGAAGCGACTCGATGCATACATTCAGTTTATGGGAAAGCATGCTTGAATGAAAGAGATTGCAGAAGATGGTTTGCAAAATTCTGAAGTGGTGATTTCAGCCTTGAAGATGAAGATCGAACAGGATGTCCAGTTGAGTTTGATGATAAGCTCCTTTAGGCATTACTTGAAGAAAATCCTGCATTATCAGTTGAAGAATTGGCAATAAAGCTTAGTTCAAACCATACAACTTATCGTCGTCATCTTCAACAACTTGGAAAGGTTCCTAAACTTGGAAAATGGGTGCCTCATGAATTATCCGAAAGCAGCCGCAAATCCCGAGTTGACATCTTTTCTCTCCATTCTCGCAAACTCATTTTACCCTCTTTGGATAAACTTGTGACTGGTGACGAAAAATGGATCTTCTATCGAAATGTTAAACGTTGTAAATAGTGGCTTGGTAAAAGGGAAAAGGCTCAACCACAATCGAGAATGGAAGTTCATGGAAAAAAGGTTTTTCTCTCTATCTGGTGGGATTGCAAAGGAGTAATTCACTTTGAATTGTTACCACTTAATGCAACAATCAATGCTCAAGACTACTGTCAGCAATTAAAGCGTTTGAACCAAGCTTTGAAGAGAAAAAGACCCGCTTTAGTGAATCGAAAAGAATGATGTTTCATCAGGACAATGCGTGACCCCACACTGCAAAAATCACATCATAGAAGATCGAAGAGCTTAGTATGAAAAAAAAAAATCCTCATCCACCTTATTCTTCCAACCTTGGTCCTTCAGACTGCCATTTGTTTCGAAGTTCACAGAATCATTTGGGGGACATAACTTTCGCAAGCCAGGAGGAGGTCGAAACTGACATTTCAGAGTTCTTCGCTTTGAAACCAAAAGAGTTTTACATTGATGGAATTAAAAAGCTTGTAAATAGATGGAAGGAAGTCATAGATAATCAGGGAAAGTACATTGATGATTAAATTTCAATTAAATATAACATTTGATCACTTCTTTTCTTTATTCAAAATTCGGATAGATCCTATGAGATGACCTGATAGATTGACTTCAATAAACTTTTCTTTTAGTTCTTTGTTTTTTAGATTTCAAACATCCGTAGCATGAGATTTTGCTTTAGTTATTGTCTTGGATTATTACATTTAATCAAAGTATCTATACTATACTGTCTGCACAAATAGAAAGGGGAGAACAAAGTAGCACCACATCAGTTAGATTCAACAGATAGTTGTCAGGATGAAAAACTGTTCGATTGCTTTCCTTTCCTTTACATTGCAGTCGATAGAACTCATAAGTAAATCATAAATATGCACACAATCCATAGCGTCTTAAACCTCAGAACAATGCTAACGCTGTAGTATGATATGATATGATATGATGTGATATGGTGTGAGGGACAACGTTTTACAAGGGCCAATACAAAAGGCGGTGAGCTAGCAGAAACGTTAGCACGCCGGGCGAAATGCTTAGCGGTATTTCGTCTGCCGTTACGTTCTGAGTTCAAATTCCGCCGAGGTCGACTTTGCCTTTCATCCTTTCGGGGTCGATAAATTAAGTACCAGTTACGCACTGGGGTCGATGTAATTGACTTAATCCCTTTGTCTGTCCTTGTTTGTCCCCTCTATGTTTCGCCCCTTGTGGGCAATAAAGAAATAAGGGCCAATACATTCTTATTCGCGCACGATCCTGTACATACGTGGCCCATGTAGTTAATCCTCGTGTGACTGATATATTAATCGATGACTTAGCAGAACAGCAGTTTTGAGATATATTCCTCTGGAATCTAGATTGGGGTAGAGATCATTGTGCCGAATTATGTTAAAAAATTTCTTACTTCAATTTAATAGGGAAATCAGAGTATAATGATCTTCTGTACTGTGGTTTAAGCAAAAAGTAAAAGTATTTATTGATTTTTCTTTAACAGATATCAACAGATATTTTACCTTTAAAATTTATTAGTCATGGATATCCTTCCTTTTCCAACGAAGTTGAGTAGTAAAATGGGTTGGAATCTCGATGGATCAAATCTGTGATCTTTTATGTTTAGGGAATCAAAGACGTGATCTCCCATTAATTTGGAGAAACACCACAAATGATACGAAGGTGAAATAGTTCACACAAAGTTTGCCTCATTTTGTATAACATTGCTTCAGAACTCTGGATGGTAGTTGATCAGATAGGTTAGCCTTGTTCGATTTTCAGTTCCCGTATTATCTTAATGTCAGCCTTTGATTTCAAAATCAATTTCTGTAGCGCTATACTCGAAGATTGCATGATGAATAATGGTTAATCAAAAGCCTGGCAGAAGACATTCACACTATACGTTATGGTTGGTGTAGTTGAATTATGCTCGATGATGAAGATATTAGAATGGACTGATCTTTATATATATATATATATATATAAACATATATGTATATATTTATATATGTGTGTATGTATGTATGTATGTATGTATGTAAGTGTGTGTGAACACACATGCTTATATACATGTGTATAGATAGATAGACCATGTTACCTTTACTCTTAGTATAGAGGCGCACCATTATTAAATGCTCACTTGTTATTCTCAGTTCTGCTTAAGAATAATTTCATCGTTTTAACATTTAGATAGATACGTAGATAGCTAGAAGATCCTGCTGTTAACTACGAGTTATTTCATTGATGAACATCAGTTTTTTAAGACGTGTAATACTGCACCATTTAATGTTTCCTTTCCTTTTTAAGTTAGTGTGGTTTGAAGGAAATTTAGTTGCTGTTCCTAGCAATAGATCTATGAGTAGATTATAAGTTACACGGAATTACTAGAGTTGTGGGATCCACGGTCAAAGCTTTCAAATGAGACCAAGCAGTTTTTTCCCTTAAAATATTTACGATCTGCTGTAAACTCTGGCAGCCAGAAAGCTGTGTGTGACAACAAGCAGTGTCTTTCATTCAGTTATCGAGTCACTTCTTGTATCTTTTGTTTTGTACATGTAGACTGTGACATAAAAATTGTTGATGCTAATCCTCCTCACAGTTTCTCTTCAGACTTACAGGAAAACACACGGAGCTCTAAATACTTGATTTCTTGCAATCTAAATTCAAATCGCATATATATATATATATATATATATATATACATGGAAACATACATACATATGTATGTGTGTTCGTATGTGTGTATGTGTGTATATATTATATATATATATATATATATGTATTTATGTACATATATATATATATATATGTATATATGTACATATATAATATATATATATTATATATGTATATAATATATGTATACATACATACTTAAATACATACATGCGTACATTCACCCAGTGTGGAAATAGTACTGAAATACCAAAGATAGAATATTGTTACTTTACTGAAGCTGAAAAAACGAATAAGCTGGACATCTACTTTTAAATAGCGGGCTATAGTACGATGAAAGGGAGATTGACCGTAGTGGAAAATGTATATAAATAATTGTTGAATTATAAAACTTTATATGAAAAATACACTTTAGGCATAGGAGTGGCTGTGTGGTAAGTAGCTTGCTTACCAACCACATGGTTCCGGGTTCAGTCCCACTGTGTGGCACCTTGGGCAAGTGTTTTCTACTAGAGCCTCGGGCCGACCAAAGCCTTGTGAGTGGATTTGGTAGACGGAAACTGAAGCCCGTCGTATATATATATATATATATATATATATATATATATATATATATATATATGTGTGTGTGTGTGTGTGTGTGTTTGTGTGTGTGTGTGTGTATACATGTGACAACGGATGCTGGTGTGTTTACGTCCCCGTGACTTAGCGTTCCGACAAAAGATTCCGATAGAATAAGTACTAGGCATACAAAGAATAAGATAAGAAATTGTATGTTATTGAAACAGTATATAATAAAAGTAAATGAAAATTACAATTAAAAATTGAGATTCATATTCTACTGTACACTTTCAGTTTAAATGTAGTTGCGGGCAAATAACAATGTGACTGCCCAAACGCAAGATCATTAGTGAGACACCACTTCATGAATGAATGCACCTGATATGACCCAGACGGCAAAATTGATCCAACACAATATGATGCGCAACATCCCACTCATAAAGGACAGTCGTAGGATGAGAGGAAACGATTGTGATACAAAATAAATAGGTATATCAATTCCATCTTGTTTACTTAATCGATTATATATATGTCTGGAGATGTACAGGTATTATATATTAGAAAAAATAATTAGTAAAAATCTGTAAATGTACAACCATCCAGATCTCTGAGTACCTTATTTTTTCCAATATATATATATAACTTACAACGTATGTATGCATATAAACATGTATGTATGTATAAAAAGTCCACATCGGTTAACATATATATATGTATGTGTGTACGTTTTTTCTTAGTGTGTGTAATTTACAAGCAGTAGCACACGATGTTATATAAGCTATTCAAGAAGTTGGTAATGTGTATCATGTACATATATTCCATTTCTCATCGTCCTTATAATCTCATTCATCATCCTGACGTGTACTTCGCTTTATTATATTTCTTAGGGCAGTATCAACACGTATCCTAACCTAGCACAAGCAAGTACTATTTCATCCATTCTATTAGAGTTTGCTCATTTCTTAGCAATAATAGCAGAACCCAATTCAACAAGTATCACTTAAATTCTATGGAAATACTGAGGTTTGCTTTAGCATAAAATAATATTGTAAGTATTTTAAGCCTTTTATAACTTGCTTATTAAGAAGATAGTGCAAGCAATTCTAAATGGAATTAAGATTGTACATGTGAACTGAAAAGAGATTGCATACTCATGTGTAAGCCATCTCATGTATTTGAAACCTTACTGCTGCTAACATCAAAGATTTCAATTCATATTCTGTATTATTTTCATCTCCCTTGTCTAAGTGCTTGAACGATTTCTGCTCCTTTGATGCAGGGAAGATATGTATCACTAGATTTGCCAAAACTCATCTGATTATCCGACTTCTCTTGTCTTGTCATCCCAAGTGTTACGTGTGTTTCATTTGAACACTGTAAATGCAATCTCCTCATTAGAGCTGTTATATTTCTGAAATGTTTCTCTACTCTCAATTTATTTATCTGTAGCAGTCTACAGGCGTTGGATTTGCGCCAACGACTTTATAAAGTTCACCTGCTTGAGACGCTAGTTGAGACCTTTGCTTTACAATCACGTTTGCTTATATGATTCAACTTCACAGCTCTTTCAGTAAGTGCTTTGATGTAAAATGTTCAGAATCTTATTGCTGCGTACCTGTTCTCAGATGGCAGACGCAATGCGGCCTAAGAATTAATAGACTCCCTACAGGTTAACCATGTGTGTCTCAAGAGTGTCCAGTCTGTTGTAATTTTAGATCAGGTCACGGATCCGAAGATAATTTAATCTCTCAATAGAACTGTCATCTGTACGTAAAGTAACATCTGAGTAAATTCTTTGTTTTACTCCACATGGAAACCTGGAAGGAAAGTTATAGGAACTAAACTTCCTCACCTGTCTAAGCCTTTAAAATATCTATAGATAACTTGGTAAAGAAATGACTGTGTGAAGCCAACTGAGTGATATAAAATAACTGATTCGAAATGTAAGTTGTCTTTAACGAATCGGACAGTGGTATTGCTCTTAGGCAAATTGACTGCTTATGGAATCAATCCGTATATTGTCTTTCTTATTGGACGTTTCGTATCAGATCACAACATCTGGGCATATGCTGGTGGAGTAAACTCTCATGCTGAATTTCTCGATAAGTTTCGGTGTTGTACCACACTTTTTATTACATCTTGCTATCACCTCAAATAACATCCACTTCTGCTTACACATAATACCAAACTTTACTGCTTTATATCCTTCTTTGATGGAATTATTATATTCTCATGTGTGTCAGTAATACAATAGTATCACTTCGCACATAATATCAAGTCTTCCCCATCCTCGATATCGTGCGTACGAACAACATGCAACTGGAATTTTAAAACAGTTAAGTTATGGGACGTAAACTGTCAGGAAATAAACAAAAACACTGATATTTCGACCAGTCTAAACACATGCACACAAAAATACATACATATATACATAGTTAACATAAAGCTGAAGATCAGTGAAAAAAAAGAATATCTACGCTGAACTATTGAGAAATCTGCAGTTACTTTATGAAGATTACAAGTTTAGGTTTATACCTGTAATCCTTGGGGGCCCTATGATATGTAACACACAGCCTAAATACCAATCTTGAGAAATTAGGCTTCTCAAATCCAGAAAGGAGAAAGCTAATTCGAAGACTACACATCCAATCCATTACTTGAACTGTAAAAATCTGTAAAACTTTCCAGAAGTTTATCATCTAAATATATATGAGCATGTCTAGATATGCAACTATATGCATGAGAATAAATACATAAAACAAGACATACACATCTGCACATATACATACATACATACATACATACATACATACATACGTACGTACATGCATACATACATTCATACATATATGCAAACAAAAATACCCTGTTTTTGATGTTGAAATTCCAATGATCTAGTTTAGAAACCGGCTCTTTCTCTATTGGCAAGAAGTCTTGAAATAAAACTGAACAATGACATAAAAACAAACACTCACTGATACAAACCGCGCACACACAAACACACGCATACGTGACACTGAATTCTGTTGATTTTCATCTATCAAATTCCCTCTACAATTTATTTATTTGTTACTCGAGTCAATTTTAGATGTCAATAGTTCTGGTGAGTTTTATACCGGAAGAACATGGTTGCAAAGTACTCTTGTAAACCACACATATATGCAAGCGACAATGTAGATTTGTATCCCACATTTCTGGCAGATAAAACGAAAGAAGCAACATAAATTATGCGCTTCGTTAAACATTTTGGTGTAGATAGAATAAATGATATTCTAAATTAGCACAGGGTTGTTAATTTGCAAAGGAAGTAAATAATTAAATCGGAAGCAGTGTGTGGACTAACATATTTTATTGGATGCAGAAAACATTTAAAGGTTTGCTTGTTTCATCCACAGTAAATTAAACAATATATTTTCTTTCTTCATTTATTTCACGTAGATAATACTAAAACGATCTCGCTAATTGCTGTGGTTAAGGTTGAAACAGTGGAGCAAGTAACAGAAAAAACTGCCATACTGAATATTTATTTCCATGAACATTAATCTCAAAACAGAGACACGTGTCACCACTGTGGAAAATTCTAGGTAAATATCCTATATCATGTTATACGCCTACTTTTTACTACTTAATTGTACAAGACCTTGTTGATAGATTATTTCATGCATAAAATTTACCGCTGGATTAATTGACATTTTGACAGAGATAACATGCCTAAACTGTTGAGATGAAGACCTTTCCAGTGTAAAGAAATTCAAACATTGTTTTTCTTTTGTTAAAAGATTAATAAAAGTGGATCTTTCAGTGGGGACGAAAAGCTGGAAGTAATCGGCGGACTGGTGGACTTTATCCTAATGCTTGCAATGCATTCGACTCCACTAAATAAATGCAAGGAAAAGATGATTAAAGCGGCTGGTGAATTATATCAGCAACCCAGAGAGAGAGAGAGAAGACAGTACATTTATGAATCAGTTGTTGGTGTATAATCACGAAGGATTTCATGTCGATTAGTCTAATGGCCTTTCATTGGATGTATGTCTTGGGTGTATGAGTGCGTATTTCTAAAGCTTGTCAAAGATTAGGTTAATATGTAATGGTAATTTAGCAGTGAAAAGACAAAAGCTATGTCTCTATACTACATTTTTGTGAAAACAAATAAAAAAAAACAAATTTGGATAAAGGTAACTTGAAGAGAAATAGATTTTATTAACTAAATTAACATATTTTGAGTTAATATTGACTTCTGTAGGCTAACATCTACTGGTCATGTTTTCCGGATTCATCAGTTAGAAATGAAAAGGATTCTTGTACCTAATACAATGTATATTAAATGAATGTAGAAGAGAAAACCTGATAGAATAGTTTCGCTTAAATGATAACATTAGTAAATAAGTCAATATAGACACAAATTACTTGACTGGTCTCTGACGAAAGTAAGAGGGGATCGAATGAAGCAAGAGAAAGCTTAAGATAATGAAGTAATAATGAAAGAAATTTTAGAAAGAGTAGTAATAGAAATTTAAAGAAAATATTAATAAAATTGTAAATATTTCTTTTCAAGTTGTTGAGGAAATAACTTTCATATGCTATCCAATCAAAATGGCGGACGCAAAAAGCGTATTATGATAAAACAAACATGTCTGGAGAGATTTATTGTAGTTAGTAATATTGGATGTCTGCTTTCAAAATGAAATTATTGAATTGAGGGAAGTCTTTGAAAGTCTTTTCGGAAATTGAAAGTTATTCATTGGAGTTGCTAGCAATTGATGCGATGTGGGGTAATTTAGAAGGCATACATCATGGCCATTTCCGCTTGATTTCTTAGAAGAAAAAATGACTAACATTTAACCAATATTCAGGCGTGCTGTGAAACAAAAAGAAAATATTTTCGGAACTCTATTTTAATAAAGATTTAGTTCTGGATTAATGATATCTCAAAACATATTTATTTTCCTGTGAGCATTTCATTTCACCTTTTATTAGTCTTATATTTCTAATTTTAGTTTTATATTGACATATCTCCGTTAATGTTTCCCATAGCACTATAATTTTCTGAATCTGTTACCATAGTAAATATGAATGAAAAATATACACTATAAAGAACAGTTGAAGTATTATGCAACAGAGTATTGTCGACACTTAGGTCCTTGAACATAAATTACTTTCATTGGGAACATGTCGTACAAAACAGAGGCGAATGTCTGCCCATAATTTAAAAGAATAGCCTGAAGAAAGAGGTTGGGAAAATTCGAATTGTCCATGAAATAATGACATGTAATGTCCGAAAAATGCAGGATGTTGAGGCTGTGTATGCTAGAAAGCTCAAAGTTACTCTTGCCTGAGCAGACAATGTTTGCATTGTACTTTTAGTAACAGGATGTCATTCATGAAGATTACTAACTTGTAGATCATTATAGGTTCCTTATTTGCATATAACTACAAGAAAACCAGAAGAGCACTTTTGTTCTGTATAGCCAACTGTGTGTTCATCGATGTCTTGGCTGATTGTGACAAATTCAGAATCGTGGAGCTGCTTTGGTGTGATTCTTTAGAAAATGAATTTTAAAAATTCAGGTCTAATAAGCATCTGAGGCTCTATGCTAGAAATGCTATAAAATTTGTTTCAGACATATATGTATTAGAAATTTGTTATACTCAAATGAGATGGCGAGCACTATATACAAGAAAGAGTGAAAGAGAAAGGGAGAGAAGCGAGATAGAGAGATTCGAGCTAAGAAAAATATGTGAGCGAGGTATATCTCTCACAGATAAAATTTACAATGAAAATATCCAAATAAGAAATTACTAAATACAAATCGATAATATGAGCATAGTGGCGAAATATATTCTATTTGCAGATCCAACCTTTACAAATTCCAAAGTTAATTTTGTTTTAACTGAATCAGTAACCTTTGAACTACACCAAACGTTTATGAACTACATGCAGATGCAGATCTTGTCAAAGATATTTAGTGAGCCGCAATCAAAACATTCAATAAAGATTGTCAGTCAAAATGTTCATCATTACCAAAAGACACAGTCATCTAGCGGACCGAAGTACTACGATTGAACAAGATACTAGTAATATGAACTAAACTCAAATCACAACCTTTCCTTCAAGTGCGTTTCTACCTGGCAGACTGATTTTCTAGAAAAAGTTATATCTCCTTCCAATAAAACTCTAACACGTTTGAATTAAAAAAAATGATGATTGTGTCCATATATATATCCCTACAAAATAACTGGATGGTCATATCTTTATCTGTTATTTCTAGCAATGTTGGTGTTGTGACACATTTAGTCATATTTAATAACAATTATAGTTACCTTTTTGGTAACGGATTGCACACCGCTGTCTATATTAGGTATGTATGTATGTATGTATGTATGTATGTATGTATGTAGGTATGTATCTATTTATCTTTTTACCTACCTACCTACCTACCTACCTACCTACCTACCTACCTACCTACCTATCTATCTATCTATCTATCTATCCATTAGATACTCTTATTTTGAAAGGACCACACTTGAGATAAATTTCATCTCACTTAGCCAAGAATATCTGCCTACATTAACTTTGATACGTCATCAGTTTCATTTTTGTGCATCGCTGCCAAGAATATCAGTGTATTTGAATATCTTCGATTATATTATATATATATATATCAAAATAAGTAATTTGAGCAATAAAGAAATAAAAGACTAGACTAGAAACATGAATACAAGAAGTGCCAGGTGGGCGCATTACCGATCATAATACAGCGTGACAGTAATTCTTTCTTACAATTTCATTGTACTGTTCAGACTTTAAAGTTGTCACATTTGTCTAACCCATAATTTGCCAGTAGGACAGCGGTAGTATGCGAATCACTGTCTTTCTTTGAACACACACACGCACGCACACACTCACACACACACACACACACAAACACACACACACACACACACACACACACGTATATATATATGCATATATATATA
>NC_068981.1:91023605-91024407 GCF_001194135.2 Octopus bimaculoides
TATATATATATATATATATATATATATACATTTATATATATAAATTGTATATATATATATATATATATATACTCACACACACACACACACGAATTTTGAAGCGTGTTCAACGAATGAGAAGGGTGTGCACAATACCAATACTTGTTATAAAATATATGCGTTATTGAAATTTAATGTACATCTTACAACTTGAATTTCATAACACTGCGATCTTCACCTGCGTACTGATTCATTTATATCCGTTGGTGGATGCTGTCTTATGATAGCCTTTATTCAAAACTTTAATTCACTAAAATATTCATGAGCCATACAAAACTCTCCACCAGTGTGGAATCTTTCACTCTGACCAACTTCAAATTCTAAACATTTTATCCATTACCACTTAACTATGATATACACACAGCAAAAATCGCATGCAAACAACTGTTCAATACATGCACACAGAACCCGACCCACCTAGAGAAAACTCTTATCATAATATTCAAATTTGTGTTGTTGTTGGCACTCCGTCGCTTACGACGTCGAGGGTTCCAGTTGATCCGATCAACGGAACAGCCTGCTCGTGAAATTAACGTGCAAGTGGCTGAGTACTCCACAGACACGTGTACCCTTAACGTATTGCTCGGGGATATTCAGCGTGACACAGTGTGACAAGGCTGACCCTTTGCATTACAGGCACAACAGAAACAGGAAGTAAGAGTGAGAGAAAGTTGTGGTGAAAGAGTACAGCAGGGTTCGCCACCATCCCCTGCCGGAGCCTCGTGGAGCTTTAGGTGTTTTCGCTCAATAAACACTCACAACG
>NC_068981.1:91024506-91026599 GCF_001194135.2 Octopus bimaculoides
GCGATCCTATGACCGCGAGTCCGCTGCCCTAACCACTGGGACATTGCGCCTCCACATTTATAACACACATAAAATACAAAGTCATCTTCAGACGGAAATTGTTACCACTCGGTTTGGTAGAACATTTACATTCGTCGGTGTGGGTGCGGTTTCATGCTCGTGTTTATTTTTAGTCTTTTATTTTGCGTTTGGTTAGTCTGCTATAGTTACCTATTGAAAAACAACATATGTTCCCAAAAGATATAAACGGTTTCAAATCTTTCATTAGTCGGATTAATTGTTCGGAATATGAATTTGGTTTCTCTTAACAGTTATTTTCGAGTGAAGAGTTCTGTATGGCTGATTGATATTTAAGCTAATTTAAAATTTGAACTTACACAATCGTGGGACTGCACTCATATCAACTAATATAGATGTACTTGTAAATTACTTTGTTACGGTTCTCAAGGAAAGATCACAATTGCATGAAAGTCGAGTGACGAGATAAAAATTCAGTTTCCGTAAATCATAACACGTAATTCATAACATCTATGAAGACATTTTTCTAATTCATTCGACACGATTCAAATGTTGTGTGTGTGTATATATGTATATTCTTTAATTTTTTTATTTGTTTTACTGATTTGACTGCGCCTATGCAGGAGCACCGCCTTTAGTCGAGCAAGTCGACCCCAGGACTTATTTCTTGTAAGCGTAGTACTTATCCTATCGGTTCTTTTGCCGAACCACTAAGTTACGGGGACGTAAACACACCAATATCAGTTGTCAAGCGATGGTGGGGGACAAACACAGACACACACACATACGACGTGCTTCTTTTAGTTTCCGTCTACCAAATCAACTCATAAGGCTTTGGTCGGCCCAAGGCTATAGTAAGAGACACTTGCTCAAGGGGTCATGCAGTAGGACTGAACCCGGAACCATGTGGTTGGAAAGCAAGCTACTTACCACACAGCCACTCTCGCGCCATATATATATATGTATATATATATGTGTGTGGGAGTATGTGTGTGTGTATGTGTGTGTGTATGTCTGTGTGTATGTGTGTGTGTATGTGTTTGTGTGTGTGTAAGTACTCATGTACACTATACATAGAAAGAGAATGAGTGTGCGTTTGTGAGTAAGCTGAAACGAGATATAGTAGACCATAAGAATATATACATATATATATATATATATGTATAAATGTACGTGCATATATGCATGCATCGGCCCAGAAGCGTTTTC
Source organism: Octopus bimaculoides (assembly GCF_001194135.2). Lineage (NCBI taxonomy): Eukaryota > Metazoa > Mollusca > Cephalopoda > Octopoda > Octopodidae > Octopus > Octopus bimaculoides. Next base: position 91,025,734 of record NC_068981.1, read on the forward strand.
CTCTGTTCGAAGCACTGCTGGAACTCTTGCAAAGTAATGGCTTTTAACGCCTTCGGGTTTCTTTCTTCACATCTTCCATATCCGCAAATTTCGTAGCGCCAGCTTCCGTTACCAGCAATGACCTTCGAAAACAGGTCAGGATCAATTTCTAACTGTTCTTTCAGTTAACGTCACGCATTCAGACATGACTGATTTCGTGAGCCAGCGAGGCACAAATTTTGCTGCATTATACACAATTCCTCGCTGGAAATTATTGACAATTCCTCGTTGGAAATTATTCACAATTCCTCGCTGGAAATTATTGACAATTCTCCGTTGAAAATTATTCCCAGTTCCTCGCTGAAAATTCTTTGGCAGGAGCTCCAGGACTCACCAATCATATCAACAAGTTTGTCAATTGTTCGGCGACGGTCCTCCAAGATCAGTTTATGAATTTTCCCGATGTTTTCATTCGTTCCGGAGGTTGACGGTCGCCCTGAACAAGGTTGATCTTCAAGCGGCAAGTGACCATTCTTAAAACGTGGAAACCACTCATAAATTTGTGTTTTGCTTATGGAATTTCACGGAGGCACATTTTCCCTTCTTTTTAGCCATCGCAAAAATTGCCGAACAGCACTGCAAAGCAAAGAGGCATCACGTGGCAGTACGACTTCAGACGACGACACCGGTCGGCAGATTGATGCCTGAAGATTGCATTAAGTGGCTTCTAGCAGCGGAAGCCAGAACTATAACGGACTTGTCCTACAGAGAACGTTTCCGGTTATTTTTGGGTACCTACTCGTTCATACACGCATACGCAAATTGCATATGCTGACACATACACGTGCACACGCACGCTGACAGATGTATGTATGGTGTGTGTGTGT
>NC_068981.1:91026609-91027367 GCF_001194135.2 Octopus bimaculoides
AGAGAGAGAGAGAGAGAGAGAGAGAGAGAGAGAGAGAGAGAGAGAGAGAGAGACAGAAGGGGAGAGAGAAGGAGAGAAAGAAAATAGTTCGCATGCTACCACTGACTTACTGGCAATTTATGTGTAAAACAAAATAATTCTAAAGCCTGAACAGTGCAATTAAATAGAATACAGACGCTTGTAGGTACTCTAGCTGTATTGCAATCGGTAACTCAGCGACCTAGCCTGTATTGTATTCATGTTCTCATCTTTTAGTTCTTTATCAAATTATTGATTTTAAGATGTATATAATAAGTAACAAATACATTTGAATACATTGATGTTATTGGCAGAGATACAGGGATAACCGTGAGATCAAGGAGCTCGCTTTGTAAGCACCACGTTTCGCGTCAGTCCCACTGCGCGGTATGTCGGGCAAAGGTCTTCTACTATAACGCCGGCCGGCCAATGCTTTGTGAGTGAATTTGGAAACTGTGTGAATGATACTCATCTATCTATCTATCTATCTATCTATCTATCTATCTATCTATCTATCTATCTATCTATCTATCTATAATTTTATTTAAAAGAGTTCCAACTCTGTTTTTTAAGTTTTTTATTTATATTCTTGTAAAATTTATGTGGGATATAGAATATGGAATATATAATATATAATATAAAAAAGGTGGATGGTACAATGAAATGAAGTATTGAATGTCTTATTGAATATATGGAATATGTCTTATTGAATATATGAAATATTGAGTGTTCAATATAAA
>NC_068981.1:91028338-91036459 GCF_001194135.2 Octopus bimaculoides
ATATAGATAGATAGATAGATACATATACATGCACATACATATGTTCAAATACACACATACATTGTAGGTTAAACACACTTTTATCATCTCATTACCAAATCTGATTGGTAGCAAGGCAATATAAGTTTACAAAAAAAAACAAAAAGCATAAAAATGAAGCCTGTTGTGGCGTGATTGACAAATACATTCTGATAATATTTAGTATGGTTGTTACACGTATCTCAAGGAATAATTGGTTTCTATTATTGCATCATGGCCATGGTGTGGTGTGGCTTCGTTGGACTTAGTTAATCGTTCGAACCACAATTACTTAGTCTCAGACTAATTTTCTCCTAATTTTCTTTAAGGATTGCAGATGTAACCATTTGATTTAAAAGGACGAAGCGTTTTAAATAGTTGTATATACACACAGATATATTTACATCACACACATACACACACGTACACACAAACACGCACAAATACACATACACACAATCATATATATATATATATATATATATATATATACACATACACTTAAACGCATAAGAACACTTAGATATACTTGCATATATACGACGGTCTTAACGTGATGGTATAGTAGATTCTCCTTCTCGGTAGAAATATAATACAAATGAATGACCCTAGACCTCTATGTAGAGTATCAGCATACAATGTACTATTAGTAAAATGGTGTGGTTAATACTGTACATAGTAGTATTTCTGATAATTTTATGCAGAGAAAATACATGATATGTATAATAAAAGCATGATGCAATTTATAGCATTTGTTCTTTACGGATATTTCGTCATTGTGTATATTTTTGAACTATATCAACATCATATAATAATGTGTTCTCCTAAAGAACTGTTGTTGATATTCATGTATTTGAACTATGAACGCCGACTGTAGAGGAAGCAAATAAGGAAACAAATCGTATAAAATGCATCATGTGTTTTTTTATACCTTTTCCTATGTATATGCCTGTGAGTGCTGAAATTTCTTTTACTGGGCTTTAAAAAAACTGAAGAACTGCCGCAATAAGTGTGTGAATCTTAGATGGGAATATGTTGAATAAAATCATAATTAACTGATCCTCCCGCATTTTCTTTTACCCAAAGCCTGGAAATTTTCAGCACCCTCTCATAGATATGTATATGTAAGCATGTATGTGTGTATAGGAATGTATGCGTGTGCGTATGAATAAAGTTACATGTCTGGTTTTCACGTTTTTTATTATTGTATATTTAAACATTTTACAGTGCTGAAGTGTGTTAAACATTAAAAAAATATTTAGTAATACTCTTTTACTCTTTTACTTCTTTCAGTCATTTGACTTTGGCCATGATGGAGCACCACCTTTAGTCGAGCAAAACTACCCCAGGACTTATTCTTTGTAAGCCTAGTACTTATTCTAGCGTTCTCTTTTGCCGAACCGTACCAAATCCACTCACAAGGCTTTGGTCGGCCCGAGACTAAAGTAGAAGACACTTGCCCAAGGTGCCACGCGGTGGGGCTGGACCCGGAATAATGTGGTTTATAAGCAAGCTACTTGCCACACAGCCACTCCCACGCCTATACACAGCCACTTCTACGCCTATTGTTCATAATGTTCATAATGTTCATGAAGTTCAATTAGCGCTTTTATACGTTCGTAGTAATCATCAGATTTCCAAATGTATTGACTGACAACTGAGTTGAATGTTTGACAACTGTAGTAAAATGACTGACTTCTTCCGTTTAATACCTTTTAGAAGGCTCCGACAAGCTGAAGTTTTCGAATATGTTTTTTGCCAATCAAGCATAGCTGAGAAAATGAAAGATATTACAAAAGAAGTAAATCAAGACATTTATGGCAAAAGAAACAATTGTTCCTTGATAAATATGCTTCAAACTACGGTAATGACACCTCAGTACCACGCAAAAGAAATATAAGGAAGCAACCTAACCAACACAACATACATGAAAGTACGAGGCAACAAAAACAGTCAACAACAAAGAATAACAGTAATTTAAAAATACAAAGAGACATACCAATACACGCAACATACAAGAATACCATAAACAAAACAAACATTCCTTTGATCAAGATGTTAATAAACAAAACAATTATTCATTTGATCAATATATCAGAGGAAGAAAAACCGGAAGAAATCACATTCAAGACTTCAACTAAAATCACCTATTAGAAACAGAACAAAAAAAAACATAGTGGACCGTCAAATAAACTTCCCCAAAAAATTTCACATACTGAAATTATAAATAATACACCCATACCTAGGAAGAAGAGAAAAACATACCTAACCAAACACCACAACCAAAATACGAAGCTCACCAGAGAAAAGATATTAATAATAGAAGAATAAATAATAGACAAAATAATATATTTTTAGGGTCAGGATAGCAAACACCTGAGAAATATAAAAAACAAAGAAGAAACACCTGTGGAACAATTGATAGGATAGACCCTAAAATTATTAATCTGTCAAAAAGAAATATAGACAGTGAAGAACTTCAGTTATTGATGAAAGGACTGAAATTCACACTTACACCTACAGTCAACCATCAGGAATTGGAGGAAGATATCTAAAACCTTTTTTTCGGAAATACGATTTGTGAAGTTTTTTACTGATAAAAAGAATGAGAATGACGAATCCTTGGCGAAAAATAAATCAAAATTTAACCCACTAAGAGGATGAAATACACACCTAGATCAGTTCATTGATATCCTCTCCATATTTCCACTGAGGCATAATATCAAGGTCAGACCAAACATTTCAAAACTAGAAAAGTCCGCTCTTATACGTCTTAAAAACGACAGCTGAATTGTCATCAAACAAGCGGATAAAGGGGGTGCCAATGTTATAATGGATACAGAATATTACCTGGATATAGCTGAAGATCAATTGAAAGATGCAACATTCTACCGTGAAAAACTCGTAAATATTGATCACCACATCATGGAAAAACTCAATTATTTTGTCTTAAAACATTAAAACTCTCTCACGCCTAATGAAAGGGACTACATTACCAATTTTGAGTCGAAATCCAGCAACTCCTACGGCTTACCTAAAATGCATAAGTCAGAAGAAATACAAAATGCTATAAAAAAATAAGGTAGTGAATACATAAAACTGGTACAACCAAAAGACCTTAAACTAAGACCCATTATCGCTGGTCCAGCATGTCCAACACATCGCCTGAGCAACCTCATTGGCATTATCCTAAAACATCTATGTAACCACATATCCTGTTTCATTCGGGATGACATTGATTTCCTGTCACATCTGCCCAAAGCAACAGAATCCTATTCACTGGTAGTTTTGATGTAACAAACTTATATATGATAATTCCACATGATTTGGGAATTACTGCCATCAAATATTGGGTCGAGAAACATAGAGAAGTGATCCACAGTAACCTTCATACTAGACGCGGTCAGCCTCATCCTCGAAAACAATACATTCCTTTCCAACGGAAAACTACCTCCACATTCGCGGTACAGCTATGGGGCACAATTTGCTCCAGTTTTCGCGAACTCAGTATTGGAATACTTGGAACAAAACCTATATCAAAAATTGAAGAAAACTATGGCATGGCCTTTAGAAGGCATATAGAGGACACATGGAACAGATACCTCGATGATTGTTTCCTAATTTGGACCCAATCCCTAGATAATCTGGAAGAATTGAGCTCCTTCCTCAACAATCTGCAATCTAAACTCAAATTCACAGGAGAAATGAGCAATACACAATTACCATTTCTTGACATAGCAATAACAAACAGCACAACACTCACAATTGATATTTATTACAAAAGCACAGATACTCACCAGTACCAGAACATCAAATCTTGCCACTCTAAACACACGAAACGCAACATCCCGTACTGTCTAGCCAGGAAAATTTGGACTATAGTAGATGATCCAAATACTAGGACATACGACTTATATAACGAGCAAAAGTCATATCTTTAAAACAACTTAGGGCAACACAGAACACAATACAATTTCTAGAAACACACAATCTGCGTCACCAAAACATTTTTAGCATCAAAACAAATTTTCCAATCATGAAACAAAATGGAAACTTTAAAAAAATATAACTAATCAAACACTTATCTTAAGCAAAAGGCAGCCACATAACCTAAAGAAACTGTTAACATAGGCAAAATTCAACATGAACAAACAAGATAAAACATTCACAGTGTCCAAGTGTAATGATAACAGATGTGGAAGTGTCAATACATGCATACTGGTAGATTTATTTGAACAAAAAAGGGTCAGATCTTCACAAATGCACGTATGAACTGCAAAAGTAGAAATTTGATCTACTGCATTAATTTCCCTAACTGCGAGGAACTATACATTGGCGAGACAGGGAAAGAATTAACGAAAAGCTCCTGATTTCACAGACAACAAATCTGGAACAATAATGTTCGCCAAATTCCATTGAGCGAACGTATAGAAATTTGTGGTCAAAAATGTTTCTAATTGTTTCTTGTCACAAACTACATGACATAAACGAGGTTGGAAGAAAGATAAAAGAAAAATGTTTCATTAAAATGTTCAAACCTGTTCTGAACGGAAATAACAACAATGATATAACAACCAGATAATGATGTGGATTAAAAAAATATCTTTAACATATGAATATGAATAAATTACAGAAGACGTCCACCTATTGAAATAAAAACGATCGAGACCAACTAAGTTTTCTCACTCATAAAACCATTACATGTAAACCGCAAGTTAATTGGTTAAAATAAAGGGGGATCTATGCTAGTAATATCGGTGCGCCCAACAAACCGTGACGTATAAAAAGGAAGAAATCAGTCATTTTACTACAGTTGTTAAAAGTCAATTCAGAGGTCAGTCAATACATTTCGAAATCTGATGATTACTACGAACGTGTGAAAGTGCTAACTGAACTTTATGAACATTACTAAATATTTTTGAAAAATACATTATTTACATTTGACGGATATTTGTCTTCATCTTGTTTGTTGCTAACACAGAGTTTCGGCTGATATACTCTGCAGCCTTCATCAGGTGTCTTAGGGAAATTTCGAACCTGGGTTCTCATTCCTAAGGTATTTTTCGATGCTATTTTATTATTATTATTATTATTATTATTATTATTATTATTATTATTATTATTATTGTTCACGTTACTGCATGCAGAGTATATCATCCGAAAAGTTGTGTTAACAACAAACAAGATGAGGACAAATATCCGTCAAATGTAAATAATATAAATAATGTACATAATTCTTCATCTCTCAAATATAGAACTGTATTTTTTAAATATTTATCACACTTCAAATCTTTTAGAAATACAATAATAAAAAAACGTGAAAACCAGGCCATGTTGTAACTTTATTCAACTGATATATTTGATTGATGGCACTCCGTCGGTTACAACGACGAGGGTTCCAGTTGATCCGATCAACGGAACAGCCTGATCGTGAAATTAACGTGCAAGTGGCTGAGCACTCCACACACACGTGTACCTTTAACGTAGTTGTCGGGGATATTCAGCGTGACTCAGTGTGACAGGGCTGACCCTTTGAATTACAGACCCAAGAGAAACAGGAAGTAAGAGTGAGAGAAAGTTGTGGTGAAAGAGTACAGCAGGGTTCGCCACCATCCCTGCCGGAGCCTCATGGAGCTTTAGGTGTTTTTGCTCAATAAACACTCACACCGCCCGGTCTGGGAATTGAAACCGCGATCCTATGACCGCGAGTCCGCTGCCGTAACCACTGGGCCATTGCGCCTCCCAACTGCTATATTATTCCATACAGATTTAAACAAATTCGGGAAAATATTTTCCTGGGGCTAAAAAAGGAAGTAACATCATTCTAACCAGGACTGCCACTTTACGTTCGCAAATAGATTTTACTCTGTAGTAACGTTACTACTTACTTCTCGCTCAGAGATTTAAAACTAATTGTTTTTGCACCAATTCTGCAAACCATTGGGGTATTTGGATGCTTAGAGACAAAAGTGTAATTTTAACGTCATATAGAAATTGAAACGATGACAGCTACAAGGACAGCTAAAAGGTGAAAAAAAATTCTCTGGATGAAAAATATAGATTGTTAGGAGATTTAAGGAAAATTATATTAAAATGGTAAGAAAAGAAAAATAAGTAAAACAACACAAATCTCTGAGAAATCCATAGCACAGAGGGATGAGATAATCTACGTAACAGCCATAAAGGCAGAGAACACAGAAGAGCCGGCCCCGTGTGGGTGATGCTGGTTTTAATTATTTTCTGTTCATGGTTAGTTCTGTAATCACGAAAAGGAACAAAAGAAATACAACGGGTAACTGAATAGTATGATATAAACAATTATGTTGTCGACAAAGACCTCTTTGGGCAATAATCGTACTTTCCCTCTATTTGAAATAGATTTTTTCACAGACAAAAAAACAAACAAAACAAAACAAAACAAAAAGGACCGTCGGCATGTAAGTTCGAAACGTGTTGGGGTTACTATGGGGTATATTATCAACTATCTGTGAACCAATGCAAAAAGAGAGGACATAAACGCTAAATAGTCCGTACGCTATCATGAAAGGTAAACGACGAAAAGAGTGAAGGCAGTTAAAACAGATACCAGGGGAGAAAAATTTTTGATACAAAACAAAAAGATTTAGAAGCTGACTCAAAGAACAATAAGCTTATGAATTAGTTTGACATACTCGTGGGTTTAAGAAAAAGTTAATCGCTATTCCGCACTCTTGTCAACATCTTCCTCAAGCTGAGTAATTGGTTTGATATACACGATCTGAGACAAGGTAAAGTGCAATTCGTACTCTCTTCAATCTTGTTCTGGAATTTGCCATGTCAGAATCCACAAACGTACACTAAAGTCTGACAATCACTGACAACTTCTTCAAAGCTTTTAGATGCTTTGACGATACAACTCTAGTATCCTCGGTTTTTGACAAATTGAAAATATCCACTAATATTATAAGGCTTGTAAGGCAGTGAGCTAGTAGAACCGTAAGCACTGCCAGGCAAACTTTTTAGCGGCATTTCGTCCATCTTTACGTTCTGAGCTCAAATTCCGCAGGGTTGACTTAGTCATTCTTCTTTTCGGGGACGATAAAGTAAGTACCAGTTGCGTGCTGGAGTCGATGATATTGACTTAACAACTCTCCCAAAATTACTGGCCTTGTGCCAAAGTTTGAAATATGAGACTTGTCAAAATAGAGTATAAAACTGACTGGCACAAAACTTAAGAACTTGTATCTAACAATGATATAATGACAGTTCACGGTTCCGAGATAGGACATATAGAGTTTGTGGAAGGAGGAGTATTACTGGTATTTAAAGATTTCGGAACAATAGTAAGCACGCAGGAAATTAGATAATCCAAAATCAACGAATGTGACGAAGTTAGGTTGTACAACGTCCTTACTCTCGCTACCGAAGTCAACACTTAAGAATCATGTCACCTCGAATCTTAAATCGGCGGTTGTGATATAAATGTATACGACGCAGGTGCATAAATTCTTCCGCAAGAAAGTATCTTCATGCGACATATACCATTTCCAGGGAGATCAAAATGGAGAAACTGAAAGTTCGGATGCATAATAACAAGCTGCACAACGAAGTAGCAGCACAGTCGCTTTTGGCATGATTCTCAAATGCGAGACCATCTAGTAATAGTAAGTGAAGATACAGCATATGGAGAACCTAATTAAGGAAAGTGGTGATAGTTCATCTGACTGGAAAGAACTTGGATCTGGGGAGGAGGGAACACTCTGAATGTACATACATACATACATACATACATACATACATACATACATACATACATACGGGATATGTGACACAGCTTAAATACCAATCTTGAGAAATTAAGCTACTCAGAATCAGAAAGGAGAAAGCTAATTCGAAAACTACAGATCCATTTCATCACTGAAACTGTAAAAACCTGTAAAACTTTCCAAAAGTTTATAATTCAAATATATATGAGCATTTCTAGATATGCAACTATATGCATGAGAATACATACATAAAGCAAAACATAAAAATCTGCACACATACATACATACATACATACATACATACATACATACATACATACACACATACAAACAAAAATACCCTGTTGTTGATGTTGAA
>NC_068981.1:91037039-91038171 GCF_001194135.2 Octopus bimaculoides
TTATAAAACAAACATTCAAGGCTCCTTTAAGGGAGCGTGTATGTATGTATGTATGTATGTATGTATGGATGGATGGATGTATGTATGTGTGTGTATGTGTGTGTGCATATATGTATATATATGTATGTATGCATGTATATATGTGTGTGTATGTGTGTATATATGCATGTATGTATGGAGAAATATATATGTAGTTACGTAGCAAAAAAATTAACGTCATAATAAACGTCATAATAAACAATACAGGGTAAGCGAAAGAGCAGATAAAAAGGCACCTAAATCTTCATTTTATGATATCATCTATAAAAAGTACATATTAGATTAGTCTAGTCCGGATAAAAAGGGCCGAATGAAAGACGGATTGTCTTGGCTGGAATGCATTTTATTGCTTGATCAAGTATGACCCAGGGCTGTACAGCAACACTAGGAACAGTATTAATAACTATTCTTTCTATTATAGGAACAAACATAGTAACAAAATAATTTTCGTCTATATTTATTAGAGGAATTGAACTCACGCCACAACCAACGACCTTCGTCAGTTTTGTAGGACTACATTTAATTTTTCCACACTCTATCAACCCTTCTATAAGGAACTCGCTTCCATTTTATAGTTATTTCGGAATCAATTTCCAAAATTAAGTGCTTTAAGGAGAATTGAAAAAAAAAACAAAAACAAAAAAAGAAAAACCAAAAAAAAACCCAGCAGGTTGGAGAGATTAATTGATTATAATGAAAAATAAAAATAAAAGAATGTCATGTTCCCTGTACAGAGCTACATATATGTTTACGTTTTCTTTTTAATTTGAGCGACAAAACTGATTCGAAAATAAATTTTGGCATTAAAACCCCTTAGACCAATTATTAGCATTTAAAAAAAAAATCTATAAAAAATTTAATAAATACGAGTCCTGAAAACGTAGCTATTTTAATAAATTTAATAGTGGAATAGAAACGATTTTGAATAGTGTCTCTCTTGATTAATGAGTGGAGGAAGAGATATAGATAGATAACCAGATAGATAGATAAATAGATAGACAAATAGATGGAGAGAGAGAGGGGGAGAGAGAGAAATAGAGAGATAGAGAGACAGAAGGAATGATATATATATATGTGTATATATATAAATATA
>NC_068981.1:91038320-91039414 GCF_001194135.2 Octopus bimaculoides
TATATATATATATATATATATATATATATATATACACACACATACTTACATACATACATACATACATACATACATACATACATACAGAGGGAAATAGTGGAGAAAGTATAACATAAAGTAGATTGAGAAAGCTAGTTCGAAAGAAAAAATGGAATCTTTCTTATCTGGAAATTGAATGAGTAACGTAACGAAATTGCTATAGTAATTAACTTTAGAAACCATCCAGTTTATGAGCTGCTCGACTCTAGAGTAAGACATACAATAGTGTGAAATAAATTCTGTTCCCAATCACATTCACTTGAAGTGATTGTAATTAATGTGTTGGCTTATTCTTGAGAGCTAGGCATAACACATCTTCGAGTTTAATATCATCAATGATATCTGAGTTATCTTTTACAAGCATTGGGATCAGAGTTCCAGTTCCCATTACGTCCACATCTTGCTTGCTGATGTTCAATGTAGTTTTCAGTATCCGTCCTATAACTCTGGGTAAGTTGCGAAGTTTAAGGGCGATCATCCCACTATTTAGACTAACTTACAACCGAGTCAACGAGGAAGCCTCTTTACAGTCACTTGGCATTCTAGAAATATCAACTACTTTATTTTATATCACACTCCGTCTTAAAAAGGGAAAGGTACATTGGGCAATCTAGTTCTTGATATACAAAATGATAGAATGATTAAGCTAGAGTGCTTTTGATCATAGTTCATTTTGTTCCGAACTGATTTGAGACTAAACATCAAAAGCAGTAATTAATTTATATAGAGAAATATCTTTGAATAAAATATGCTTGTCTGGAGTAATTCAAGTAACAACAACAACAACAACAACAGCAACACTAATAATAATAATAATAATAATAATAATAATAATAATAATAATAATAATAATAATAATAATAATAATAATAAATAAATAAGTAGGAGTGACTGTGTGGGAAGTAGTTTGCTTATCAACCACATGGTTTCGGGTTTATTCCCACTGCGTGGCACCTTTGGCATGTGTCTTATACTATAGCATCGGGCCGACCAAAGTCTTGTGAGTGGATATGGTAGACGGAAACTGAATGAAGCCTATCGTATCTATGTATATA
>NC_068981.1:91040098-91042608 GCF_001194135.2 Octopus bimaculoides
CCTCTTTCGCCACGGCCACCAGGCAAAGGAAAACTACCTTGCCTGCCCAACTGAAAGAGAGATGGATACATCGTACACCTGACAGAAGCTGTCCGACAATATTAATAATAATAATAATAATAATAATAATAATAATAATAATAATAATAATAATAATAATAATAATAACAACAACCACAATAATAATAGTAATAATAATAACATAAAATATATAAGTGGAACAAGACAGTAAGTACACAAATTGATCAATTACGCATACACTCGAATGTTTACACAATCATATATACATTTTAATACCCACAGGACTACACATACATTCCAAAGTTTACACAACTACGTGAAATTTACAGGACATACATACACGTATATGAAAGCACGTGCCACAAACGAAGCAAAAAAAAAAAAAAAATTCTTATTTTTCTAACACAGAGAGTGTGAACATTTCATAAGTTTAAAAGCATCACAAAAACTATGCTCGGAGATAAATCTATTTTTCAAAAAAGAAATACAGACGAATATAGATTTGTTAGCCTTAAGAAGCTACGTTACGGGCAATGTTTTCATTCAGAGAACTCGGAGGCGGTGTTGTCTCAAACATTTTAAATCCTTAACTCTGACAGGACTATCAAACCAACAAAAATCCGAAAATTAAGGAAAAATATAGAGAGGCATGAACTGCTAACAAAACTTTACAACAATGTTTTGCAACAACCTAGTATGATTCCCTCTTGGCTAGTTAATGGTGTAACATTCCTACTTCCAAAAAATGAAGCAACAAATGAACCAAAAGATTATAGATCCATTACCTGTTTAACAACAATGTATAAAATACTAACATCTGTCTTGACTGAATATACCTAGTTTTATTTAATAAAAAGTGACATATTCCCTAATGAGCAAAATGGATATAAACGTGGGTCCTATGGTTGTAAAAATCAGCTATTCATCAAGATGATTTAGGAAGATTGTCACAAATGACACAAAAACTTGTCGAAAGCCTGGGTAGACTATAAAAATGCTTTTGAATCTACTACATAGTTGGATTAAGAAATGTCTGTAAATGTATAAAATAGCGCCCACTCTGCGAAACTTCTTGTCTCTAAGTATGAGATCATGGAGAACCACACTGACTTTGAACAATGACAATGAATCTCTCAATGCTGGAGATGTAAGAATTCATTTGGCACTTTCCAGGGTGACTCTATCAACACGCCTCTTTTGTCTAGCTTTAATACCTCTCTCGAAATTGCTCGATGATGTACAATATGGCTATAAAATATTTGATAAGAATATAAATCATCTCTTTTACATGGATAATTTAAAGCTCTTTGCAAAAAATGACCAACAACTACAGGGCTTACTAGCAATTGTTAAACAATTCAGTGATGTCACCAGAATGCAATTTGGCCTCGATAAATGTGCAAAAGCCACCTTTAGCAAAGGAAAAATGACAGAAAAAGCCAACATTAATCTTGACCGGCAGAATGTCATAAAGGAGTTAGAACTGGTGGAAGTTACAAGTACCTAGGGGTATTTTAAGGGGACGGAATCAAACAGTCAGTGATGAGGGAAAGGATCAGAAGAGAATGTTATCGCAGGGTAAGGGCAATATTCAAGACAGAGCTGAATGCAAGAGACAGGATTGAAACGATCAACACTTTAGCCATACCGGTCATTATCAGTTCAATTACTGAAATATGTAATCTTGTCAGAAAAATACGAAAATTATTGACAATGCATAGAATGCACCACCCTAAGGCAGATAAAAGAACGACTTCACCTGCCAAGAAAAGAGGGTGGCGTGGATTTTTACAACTGGAACTAACAATGAAGATTGCCACAATTGGCCTCAACGCCTACATGAAAAACTCTGATAATTGGATGTAAAACTTGTTTTAAAGCATGAAAACAAGAAAGCATCTTACTTAGTAACAAAATAGGCAAAGGAATATCTAAGGGAATTCCAAATACAACAAATCTCAGAATTAGACGTGTTGGAAAGAAGCACAGAAAAAGCTAAGCGTATGAAACCCGTGATAAGACCGCTGCCTTAGATATTCTAACTGATATATTGCAAGAAAAACCTCTCAATGGCAAATCCTCAAAGAGAGCTAATTATGCTGATGTTGACAAAGCCCTTACCCATCAATGGTTTGTAATGATAATAATAATAATAATAATAATAATAATAATAATAATAATAATAATAATAATAATAATTCTTTCTATTATAGGCACAAAGCCTTAAATTTTTGTGGGGAGGGGACCAGTGAATTAGATTGACTCCAGTACGAAATTGGTACTTAATTCATCGACCACGAAGGATGAATGGTAAAGTCGACCTCAGCGGAATTTAAACTCAGAACGTAGCAACGAGCGAAATACCGCTAAGCATTTTGCCCGGCGTGCTAACGATTCTGCCAGCACACGGCCTTAATAATAATAATAATAATAATAATAATAATAATAATAATAATAATAATAATAATAATAATAATAATAATAATAAT
>NC_068981.1:91044497-91045446 GCF_001194135.2 Octopus bimaculoides
TTGTCTCTTGAGGTCCCTGGGTGAGACTTGGATCCAACTTGTACAAATGCAAAACAAAAGTCAAACATAAAATAATAATAATAATAATAATAATAATAATAATAATAATAATAATAATAATAATAATAATAATGATAATAATAATAACAATAGCAATAACATATGCGAAATAGTAAAAAACAACCCCATTGATTATAGGCGCTTAGATACCATCAAAATATATGTAAGAAACATCTTAGCAACATCTCATGTGAACCATATATCCAAGAATTTCAATAATTAGTACCGACTATACCTGCTCACATATTATGACGAGGTTTCTCTATTTAATAGCAAATAACGATAAATTTTAAAGTTCCCGTAAATCAATATTACCTATATTAAATGTTTTGGGTGTCTCGAATTCTATATACATACGCAAATCAATTCTGAATGGCATTTTATGCATAACATTTAATATCTTTATTTCTTTGCTTACACTTTACTCTAACCACTCTTATACTTACATCATTATAGGAAGCATACAACACACATATCTACCTATCGACTATATAAAATTTCTACTCTTTTCAATTGTAATGTCACGAATATCCATGATATTTTTAATATATTATTTTTGTGATGTATTTTACTAATAAATGTTCAACGAAGTAGCCAGCTCAGGCACTTGAAAGTATTTAATCACTTACCTTCTTTATTCTTTACTCTAAGTCATAGGTAATAGCTTGTCAAGCGATCGTACGAAAAACAGAGAGAAGATGATAATATATTACTGCTGCCTAAAGAATGTTACAGTAACAGAAGAGCTCTAATGTTTGATAAAAGCACGTTATTAGAGTGCTTATTAGAGTAATTAGAGTTCACGCTAATGAAATATAGACGGTTGTCTGTGTCTGTTATCATATATGTATATATATATATATATATATATATATATATATATATATAT
>NC_068981.1:91045954-91050046 GCF_001194135.2 Octopus bimaculoides
ATATATATATATATATATATATATATATATATATATAACGTAAATGTATAATGGGGTCTGTGTGTGTGTTTGGAGTTACTCTAACTCATCTCACACTGTCCAATCGATTATTATGTTTGGAACATAGGTAGATCACATGCCCTGAAGTTCAAATAAGACCGGAATTTTTCGAAAACTCGATAATATTCAGTTGGCATCGATTTTTGTGAGCTTAATCGGGCATTTGAATGGAAATTCTCCTAACGATGTCATGTTTCCTCCAGCTTTTGCATTTTTTCAACAAAATCGATAGAATAGTCTCTAAGGAAATGGTTATTTACATTTGTGTCCTCTTCAAGCCTCTTGAATTCCACTGATTCCCTCTGACTCGGCTGTGAAGTTCAAGCGGCTACAATTCCCAGTCGAACTCAGTTTCGCCATGAGTATAAATAAAGCCCAAGGCCTGTCATTGGAGGTAGTTGGACTTAACCTCACTGAATCTGTCTTCTCTCATGGCCAACTATACGTAGGATGCTCAAGAGTTGGCAATACTCAAAGCCTTTTAATCTACATCCAAGACGGAAAGAAAAAAAACGTCGTCTACCAAGAGGCGTTACAGGACTGAATTTCATCAAACAAGATAAAAAAATACAGTCAAGTCTCCAATCCTCCCATGATGACAACTTCGGAGCTAGCCGCTTCACGACTCCACTGTAAGTACCTCTTTACAAGCGTGAACTCATTTTCTTAAAACACATTTTTAAAGTCTTCATCTGTTACTTCAGCTTCGCTTCGCTGCACCACTGAACACGTCGTCGTCGGCTGCAAAAACTCCGCTCTGATCATTGTTCCTCCGCCTGCCACACATCTACTCATGCTACAACAGCCTGCCGAACTAATTATAACATCTTAATGGTTAATAGTCGGCACGAGGAACGTAGAAGAGTTCAATACAAGGTCAGAGGTGGGCCTAACTTCAACACGGAAAACACGAGCAACTGGTGACAAATAAATTCAGTATATATGATATATAATTTAAAACTTTTCTCAAAGGTATCTTCAAAAGATTAAGTGTGATATTCATAAATAACAAGAAATCTACTATTTCAACATTTCAGTAAGAAAGCCTTCTCTCTATATTTCATGAATCAATAAATAAGCTTTATATTAAGTCTATATATTTGCATTTCTTTGTATTTATAACGATTTTCAGTTTTCAACGATAGTAAAACGTAAAATTTATGTTATTCTGAGGATTAAGTATAGAACATTATCAATCAATATTGATTTTAACATCGAGAGGAAATATGAATTGGTTTTCATCTCGTGTAACGTTTAAGGGTGAAGAAGTGATCAAGAAATATATAAATAATTATTCGTAAGTTGGTGGACAAAGGCCAGGAACCTCATGTTTAATCTTATCCATCTTTCCATTTCTTATGTAGCAGAGATATGATTAAATGCGTACAAGACTGATTATGTCATCTTTTTGCATAAGAACTACATTATGTTGCCTCCTTCGCTTTTTAAGATTGTTGGTAACAGCTGAGTTAAAGTGAAATTGAACAGATATATTTTGCCTGTCACGAGGTCGCGTTGACGTCCTAGATCGTTTATTAGTTACTCAAAGATGGCCGAAATTTCACATATATCACATTCCTCTTTCTCTGGTGCCATTTATAAATGGATTTCTGTAATATGTTACTAATCTAAATAACTATAGTTGGTACGTAAGAAAAACTTAGCTTCGTGCCAATTAAAGAAACTACTGTTTCTAATTATATTGTAGTCAGTAACAATGAATTACGGTAGGTAAGCTATACACATAAATGACCACTAGACTAACTGGGATGGTATTGCCCTTCAAGCTGTTCAACTTGTGTATCTCTTCTCGTATTACACAGTTTTCACTAAACGTTACGCCTACTCGTTCCTCCCTGAATCTTAGCTCTCTTTGAATTTCCCACCAACTTTTCAAGAATATTAACTTCGTTGGTCTCTTGGGACTTCGGAGAACAAACCTATTAAAAAGCAAAATAACTGAAGCTTCATTGAGACTTCACGTAGTCTGTTACAACAGTGCTGAGTTAGAAAATAAATAAAAATGTGCAATTAGATGAGATATAAATTGTTTATTGAGATACCTAGTTATAGCGGGATACAATGAATCAATAAGAAATAAAGGCTAAAAAACGAAGTTCGAGAGTGTATTGAAACAACTATTTGGTTTGGTGTGTTAAAAATTCGTGGTGTTTATACAGGTTAAACTATATCAAATCTGTCATAATATTTTCTAGCAAAAGCTACCACACACACACACACACACACACACACGTATGCACACATGCACGCGCGCGCGTTACGCTTTCATTAACATCCTCGAGAAAGTATACACTGAACCGCAAAAGAAACGCGAGATGTGTGTGACTGTGAAATATATTTTAATTTCATTATGTCAGAGATGAATTTTGATAAATCTGATAAAGTTAATTTCTTGGATGCACCTTGACCACAGTCTATGGGTCGTCGTCATGTGTTCTGGTAGTAGGTGGATCTAGCACATCGAGATTCTAGGGCGTGACATGTTCAATACCATCTATGCCCTTCCTGGATATTCAAAACGGCCATACGCCGTCGTTCCATGGAGTGCATGAGGCGGTTCACAAAAGCCATTGGAACCTGTGTTCAGACCCCGAGGAAAGCTGCCTCCAGTTCCACACAGGTTGTCGGTCTTGGGACTATCTGATTCTGATTCAGCCGTTTCTGGATTACATCTCACAAGGGTTCAGTTGGGTCAAATCCGGGCTGAGAGCCTGCTACGCCATGGTTCTGATGTGTTGGCGCAGTAAGTCCATGGTGACCCTGGCGATGTGGAAGGGAGCATTGTCCTGCTGGAATACGTGGCTATGGTGACGAGGCAAGAAGCGCATGATGTGAAGTTTTAGGAACTGGTCAACGTAGCGCTGCGCTGCGATGCCATTCCTTCTCCCTGCACCAACATTTTGGAACACATGGAGCCCAGTTTTCTGATTCAGGCCTGTATCACTCCCAACCATGATGCTTTGGCTACCCCACGCATCTCTCTCTATGACACATGCGTCTCTGTAGCGCTCACCCCTCCTATGCCACACCCTCACTCTGCTATCCGAGGTGAAAACACAGCACAAGCTCTCGTCAGAGAAGACTATCGACCTCCATTGTTGATGCCGCCAATGTCGGTGTTGTAGTCGTACCTGACGGCGGAAGGCGGTGAGGACAGCTTTTCGAGCAGGATGATGGTGACGCATGTTGTTGGTGGTCAGTCGACGTCGTACCGTGTCGTCGCTGATGGGTCACTTTCCTGTGCCAATGGTCTCGCGAGCTGTCATGCTGGCCGGTCTGAAGCGATCACAGAGGTGTTGCAGATGGATGAAGAAGTCCCGTATGGGCGTGGTCACTCGAGGACGCCCTCTGTGGGCACGGTCTGCAGTGCTGATTGTGTTGTATCGCTTTTGCAGGCGATATATGTTGGTGACATGGCCATTGTAAGCTTTCGCAATAAATAGGGTACGCTGCCTTGCATGCAATCGATCGGTAGCTTGTTTTCTATGCACTGCTGACAATCGGGTCGTACCTGATGCATCTAAATTACGAATACCAGGAACGCAGTTCAAGTTGGTTTTTATACCAATAACCTCTAAAAGATGCACATACATTGCGGTTTTCATGAGAATTGTTTGCGACTGCCACCCACGGAATTCAACGCAGATGCGTTTTGGCGTCTATTTTCAGGAAAAGTTGAAAGGTTAACTGCAATTTGGGTGTTAGCAATAAACCAGAATGTCTTGGAATATTTATGCTTACCATATAAAAATGACATTTGAAAAAATCGCGTTTCTTTTGCAGTTCAGTGTATTCGAAAATTATTGATGCATTCCTTGACATAAAACACGAAATTATCGTACAAAGAATTTTAGGTAGTGATACAAGTTGCAGTAGGTCGGTCTATCTATCTATCTATCTATCTATCTATCTATCTATCTATCTATCTATCTATCTATCTATCTATCTATCTATCTATCTATCTACCTACCTACCTATCTACCTATCTGTCTATCTATCTATCTATCTATC
>NC_068981.1:91052724-91055921 GCF_001194135.2 Octopus bimaculoides
TATATATATATATATATATATATATGTATTTATGTATCTATATGTTTGTATATATATATATATATCTATATCTATCTATCTATCTATCTATCTATCTATCTATCTATCTATCTATCTATAGTATGTATAACAGCTTTTGGTTCCTCTTAGAGTGGAAATTATATTTACATTTGTCCGTAGAATAGACATTAAGTGTATGATATTATGTGCGTGTCCGTGTGTGTACGCATGCGTTTTACTTTATTCCTTTTGCACATAAGTCAACTAAAATGAGAAAAGCTTTTGATAGACGCTATAAATAAAAGTTATTAAAATAACATTCAATAAATATTGCATTAACGTGAAACGATATGTTGCAAGAAAATTGCTGCAGAAATTATTTCTTTTTTTAGAGCCATATATATAATTCGTTACAGTGAAACTATTTTATTTATTTATGCAAAACAATTCATGACTCAAAAATTAGATTAGCTGAAACAAAAAACAAAAAAGAATAGAAATGAAGCCATTATATATTTGGTTCAACTTCTCATCGTTTGTAAACAAAGGTTTATATTGAGCGCTGAAAGTTAAGCAACCCTAAGAAGCATTGCTGATGCAGTGCTAACTCAATGTAGCACCCAAAAAAATTTTTATTAATCATTTTCTTCTCTTCTACTTTCTTTTCCTCTTTCTCCCACATCTCTCTCTCTCTCTCTCTCTCTCTCTCTCACACACACACACACACACACCTCGTTCTTGGGGAATGAAGCTGACCAAGTTTTAGCACTTCTGAAATCACAAATATACAAAATGGGGGCAAAACCCCCGAAATCTCCTACGCATTCAAGTTTTTGTCGTGAGACACCACAAAGCATGGTAATTGTCAATTAACTGCTTTCTTTATTCAACTTTTGCATCACTTTACTCTCTACCACATAAACAACAACATCCTTATACAGACCATTTACTCTATACCATAGCCTTCTGATATATGTAGACATCCAGTCTACCACAAGCGAATTATATCAGGTCATCCCATAAGTTCTGCCCGAATTTTGAATAAAGAAAACAAGTGATCGAATGTTATATTTAATAGAAATTTAATTATCAATGTACTTTCTCTGATTATCTATGACTTTATTCCATCTATTTACAAGCTTTTTAATCCCATCAATGTAAAACTCTTTTGGTTTCAAAGCGGAGAGCTCTGAAATGTTAGTTTCGACCTCCTCCTGGCTTGCGAAAGTCATGTCCCCCAAATGATTCTGCAAACTACGAAACAAATGGTAGTCTGAAGGATCAAGGTCGAGAGAATAAAGTGGATGAGGAATTTTTTCCCAACCAAGCTCTTCGATCTTCTGTGATGTAATCTTTGTAGTGTGGCGTCGCGCATTGTCCTGATGAAACATTACTCCTTTTCGATTCACTAAAGCGGGTCTTTTTTTCTTCAAAACTTGGTTCAAACGCTCTAATTGCTGACAGTAGACTTGAGCATTGATTGTTGCATTAAGTGGTAACAATTCAAAGTGAATTACTCCTTTCCAATCCCACCAGATAGAGAGGAGAACCTTTTTCCATGAACTTCCATTCTCGTTGTGGTTGAGCCTTTTCCCTTTTACCAAGCCACTGTTTGCAACGTTTAACATTTCAATACAAGATCCATTTTTCGTCACCAGTCACAAGTATATCCAAAAAGGATGAAATGTTTTCCCGAGAATGGAGAGAAGAGCAGATGTCAACTCGGGAATTGCGGTTGCTTTCGGACAATCCATGAGGCACCCATTTTTCAAGTTTAGGAACCTTTCCAAGTTGTTGAAGATGACGATGAGCAGGTGCATGGTTTGAACTAAGCTTTATTGCCAATTCTTCAACTGATAATGCAGGATTTTCTTCAAGTAATGCCTCAAGGAGCTTATCCAACTCAACTGGGCGTCCTGATCGATCTTCATCTTCAAGGTTGAAATCTCCACTTCTGAATTTTTCTAACCATCTCCTGCAAGTTTTTTCATTCAAGCATCCTTTCCCATAAACTGAGAATATGTATCGAGTCGCTTCGGCTGAAGCGTTATGTACCTCAAATGCCCTTTGGATACTTCCATGTTAGAAAGGATTTTAATCAAAGAAATTTTAATTCTATTATTCTGTGAATTAATATTTAATTAGTTTAAATGTAGACAAATGCATAAAAATAATTTTTAATTCCATTAGACATTCTAAAATACTATTAAATTTCATTCAACTTTAAAAAAGGTAAAATCGGACATAACTTATGGGATGACCTGATACATATTCTTAAGAACTATCAGTCTGAAAAATCATTTCGGAAATCAAAGTACCACATCTAATCTTTAACTCACAGTAATCTTCTTTCGTCCTCCCTACTACACCGTTCTTCATCACGCTTACAACAGCCATGTTTAGAAATATTACTGTCATTGCATTTAATAACAAAAACCTGATGAATGCGTTTTCCCGCATTTTGCATATTTGGGATTTCAGAGGTGATAAAACTTGGTCAGCTTCAAACCTTTAGAACGAGGTGTGTGTGTGTGTGTAATAAATAAAGAGAGAGAGAGAGAGACAGAGACGTGGGAGAGAAAGACGTGAAAGAGAGAGACGTGGGAGAAAGAGGAAAAGAAAGTAAAAGAGAGAAACTATACTTAATCTTCAAAATTACCATGCACAACCTCAATGTATAATGCAGCAAAAAGCAATTATTGACAATCTAAAGGTCTTTTCCTAGATTTGCAATATTTGGAGTTACATACTGATCTGAAGTTTATGCATCAACGCGATTTCTGCGGTGCAGCCTAAAGAACGCATAAGGCAAGGCTGTGAAGCTTGGACTATTCTAAACGAATTCAGGCCTTTTGTCGATTCATTTATTCCTTTATTCTTTCATCTGTTTCAGCCATTTGACTACGGCCATGCTGGAGCACCGCCTTTAGTCGAACAAATCGGCCCCATGACTTATTCTTTGTAAGCCTAGTACTTATTCTATCATTTTCTTTTGCGGAAACACTATGTTACGGGGACGAAAACACGCTATCATCGGTTGTCAAGCGATGGTGACACACACACACACACACACACACACACACACACACACACACACACACACACACACACATATATATATATACGACGGGCTTCTTTCAGTTTCCGTCTACCAAATCCACTCACAAGGCTTTCGTTGGCCCGAGGCTATAGTAGAA
>NC_068981.1:91056219-91060148 GCF_001194135.2 Octopus bimaculoides
ATATATATATATATATATATATATATATATATATATATGTGTGTGTGTGTGTGTGTGTGTGTGTGTGTGTGTGTATGTGTGTATATATATTTGTGTGTGTCGCGCGCACACACACACACATATATATATACATACACACACACATACAGGCGCTGTGAATAAACTGTCGTCTAAATTACGCAAAAAGGAAAATAACACTGACATCTCATTTTAACAGATATATTTACGAAAATTATATGAAAATATCTTTGACACTAAAGAGTAAATTTATTCAATAATATCGCCATTGGCTTCAACCACGGCCTCCAGGCGACTTCAGAATCTCCTGCAACTCTTTTAGACGGTCTCCTTGTTAAGTTAATGAATGCTGCAAGGAGTTTTGTTGGTCTCTTGCTCAAATGCGTCCCACACATAATCAAAGGGGCTGCAAGTCTGGGGAGTTAGGTGGCCAAATGTTAGGGGTGATGTGGTCGCAGAAATTGTCTGACTGCCATGGATGGATTCTTCTGCTTGTGTAGCATGGTGCAGAGTCCTGCTGCTAGATATAGAGTCTTCCAGCAGCCACCCTCTTGATTTAGGGCGGCACTACCTCCTTCAAGCACTTGACGTAGGCCTCCGCGTTGTTTCTGAGGCCGCGAGGGAAGATGAATGGACGCATAACGCTGCCATCACTAATGATCACGCTATGATGTTGACTGGATGGTTGGTTTTTATCACCCTCGGTACATGTCCTCACATTGTACTATCCTCAGATTGACATCCAAACACACTGAAATATTCGTATTGGAGCTTCCGGCACGAATGCCAAGCAGTACATAAATACTTTTATTCTTTTACTCGTTTCAGCCATGCGGCTGCGGTCATGCTGGAACACGAACCACTATATTGAGCGGGTTAACAGATGTTATTATTCATCGCTGATCACAATGCGCTTCCATGCACTGTTGTAGCTTTCAAATGATGCCATTCCGCTAGCTTGTCAGGCAGGCCTAAGACGTATAAGTGACCGAGATCACGATATTCCCTCTAAACTTTACACCAGTCTGTAGCAGGGTTAGGGTTAGGGTTACTCATTTACAGCTGAAAGGGGGAAGGCAAAGTCGACCTAGATGGAATTTGAACTCAGAATGTAAAAAAAAACAAGGTCAAATGCTGTCAAGTATTTTTTCCAGTACTCTAATGACTCTGCTAGCGCGTCTGTTTCTTAATAAGACACAAGATAACCAATTCTGACAGTTGAGAATTCGTCAATTACATCAGCCCTGTATTTATTTGATCCTTTCAAATACCCTGGAGAGATGAAAGTCAAAGTTGACTTCAGTGGGATTTAAACCTTGGACATAAAGTGGCAAAAGAGATGCTGCAAGGCAATATTTCAGCGCTCTAATGATTTTTCTAATGACTACGCAGAAACACATACATATACATTATATACATACATTCATATACTCATAAATGTATATTTGTGTGAGTAACTATTCTATATCTTCATTAAAAATCAAGCCAAAAAAAGACAACGAAACAGAGTAAATGTAGAAGAAACTACAAAATGGTTTGAACGCTATTCTAAAATACAGATGCATCTTTCATAATAAAATTAGCTTCCAATTGTTACCAAGTAGAATCTTGTTTTTTGCGTATTGTGTTACGTCTAGAACCTTCCCTTCCTGAAAGCCTTTAATGAGATTGTCAAATAGTACACATCAATAAAATATACTATGGCATGTGTGCAATAGAATCTGTTAAATTTACACAGAGACACACACATACAAGCACAAGCATTACTCTACCCACACATATCTATACCTCAACACAAACACCCTTAGAGTCTCATATATAATGCGTCACACCCATGCACAGAAAGAGAGAGAAAGAGAGACGCATGCATGCAGAAGGACAGAGTACAAATAAAAATAACAATAATAAGAAAAAACATGCTCATCCAATATTACCAAAATCGATAAAGTGGATTGGATACGAAATCTAACAAAAATTTTTGAGAATATCAAATATCATTAGAAACGAATAAAAACTGAAAACGAGAGAAAAAATTTTCATACATTAAATCAATGGTAAAACATACCCGATCACGTGGCTTGGTAAACGTGAGCATGTTTTAAATAAAACTGCGTGCTTGTATTAAACGATAAACAGTTTTTCAATATGAAAAAAAAAAAAAGAAACGAAATCTACTTGGAGCTTTTTCATCAGAAATCGAAACCCAGGCGATTTGGTTGATGTTTTTTGTTGCTTCAGTTATGGAGCTCCATAGTTTTGGATGTGGTTTATTCCTGTCATTCTAAAGACCATACTGTACGTTCTGACATATCGTTGTTGTTGTTGTTTAACTGCCATTGGGTGAGCCAACCTGTGACCACACCTGTTACAGTCAAACACATTCTGCTTTTTTGGAGCGTTGGTGGGTATGCGAACCTAGAACAACCACTTTGGAATGTTACCTAATATTTTCCTAACAACAATATGTAATTTAAGAAATTTACCACTCACCTCTAGCAAATAAAGTGACCAATAAAAATTTTCTCTTTGCCTCGACATACAATTGTAAGACTGTAAGTTGTATGTCGTGCAGTGTTGCGCATTGTGCAAGTTTTACTGTGTCCATTGTCCAATTCACTTCTTGTTTGTCATTAAAATCTGTTGTTGACAACAATGATGACACTTAAAATGAATTCACTTCGAACACGACAGCTGCTTCTCCACTGCTCTAACTGATCTTCATTACAGAATAGTGCTTGGGGATTATAAAGTAATAACGACGCTACTATTTTAATTATTTGCTTTTATATATGTTTGTGTCAACTGAGTGGGAGAGGTAGTGTGTTCTTAAGTTACTTCTGTAGTGATCTGGAGTATTGTACATATACCTTAGTGAGGTGGGGGAATTGATGATTTTAAAATGCAGTGTTTAGGGCTCCGTGATGCTCCTTCCATGTCTAGACGTTTTTAAAATTTATTGTTAGCGTTATAGTTTAGTTGGTTTGGCGTGTCGTATATGCAGTAAGTGTAAGTGGAGGCGCAATGGCCCAGTGGTTAGGGCAACGGACTCGCGGTCATAGGAACGCGGTTTCAATTCCCAGACCGGACGTTGTGAGTGTTTATTGAGCGAAAACACCTAAAAGCTCCACGAGGCTCCGGCAGGGGATGGTGGCGAACCCTGCTGTACTCTTCCACCACAACTTTCTCTCACTCTTTCTTCCTGTTTCCGTTGTGCCTGTAATTCAAAGGGTCAGCCTTGTCACACTGTGCCACGCTGATTATCCCCGAGAACTACGTTCAGGGTACACGTGTCTGTGGAGTGCTCAGCCACTTGCACGTTAGTTTCACGAGCAGGCTGTTCCGTTGATCGGATCAACTGGAACCCTCGACGTCGTAAGCGACGGAGTGCCAACAAAAAAATATGCAGTAAATAATGGTAGAGAGATCGATGTTTTGTGTTCTTCGTAGTTTGTAAATAGTTTATTGTGGAGTGAATAAGATCCCATGAGAAAACGAATTCTTGTATACTAATATATGAATTTCTTTCTTTAAGTCAAATGTTATTGCTTATGAAAGTCATTTGTTTCGTTATGTCTATTGTGTGTGCTGTCCATGTTGTGGCGATATCGTATACGACTTCAATAAATTCGAAATAGTCTTCTGTAATTCAGTACATCACCTTACTTAATTCAGGATATTTTATTTTCATTGTGCGAGTATGTGGGTGTGCGTGCGTATGTGGGTGTGTCTATGTATGTTTGTATGTATGTGTGCGTGTGTGTTTGTATATGCATGTGTGTGTGCGTTTGTGTGTGTGTTTGTGCGTGTATATATGTGCGTGTGCTTGTGTGTGTGCATGCATGTGCGTATTCGTGTGTGTGTGTGTGTATGTGTGTGTACGTGCTTGTTTGTTTGTGTGTGTGTGTGTGTGT
>NC_068981.1:91060158-91062028 GCF_001194135.2 Octopus bimaculoides
GTGTGTGTGTGTGTGTATGTGTGTGTACGTGCTTGTTTGTTTGTGTGTGTGTGTGTGTGTGTGTGTATGTGTGTGTGTATGCATGTGCGTGTTTGTTTGAGTGTATATGAGTGTGTGTGTGTGGTTTGTTTATAAATAATGTGCTATGATGATCTTTGTAACAAGGAAACCGGTTGATCCGTCGCGTTTGCTGCTTATTATGTTAACTCTATGACAGAGTAGACATGTGACAAAAATCGTTCCAGCCGTGACCATCACCACTATTTTGGGATATCTGAAACTATATCATAAACATGCTCTTTGGCTTTTTGGAAGACAATTGGGTAAGTTATGAAAGAGAATTAGCTTTTCCTTCTGGTGGGTTAAGAGACTGCATATAAACTCAGTAACTATCTTTGTTTGTTGCTTAACTCCAGTTCAGCGCTGATCAAACAGGCAACGCCTACGATCAAAAGCATTTTATCCACAAGTATCTAATCTGTTGTTCTTCGTTTGTACTCGCTGAGTCTGAAGGAATGGTAGAACCCACGACATTTGCAGGAATATAGACTACATCATTCAGTGTATCCTTTCATTTAAGAAATGTAATTAGAATGAACTTTAGGTGGTATTTCTTGCATGTAGAACGACTGTTGCACAGAGGGTAACTGATTGTTGTGCTAGTTATGTTGTTGTTCCTGTTGCAGATGTCACTGTTGCATATTTGTCATCATTTATATTTATAGTCACCGTTACTGTTGCTGCATGTATTGTTCTTGCTGACGTCATTACTGCTTATGTAAGTATCGCTGTTGCTATTTTATAGGTTCCCCTACTGTTATTCATTGCACTGTTGCTGTTATTTCGGCAATTACGTCAAGCATGTTTTAGTATTTCAAGAAGACTGCTGTTGCAATGAGAGAAGACTGCTGTTATGGGAAACATTTCCAACAAACATTTCTGCAGCAATATTAAAAATATATTTCTGCATTCTCGGAAGAAATAAAATATCAAAGAAAAAATTATGTAACTATGGAACCTATATAAAAGAAAACAAATGTTTTCAAAAAGAGATTCTTCAGAATACAGTTAACACCAACAATAGTAGAACAATAGTTATACAAAGAAAAGTAACGGCGAGAACAATTACAATCAGAGTTGTGGTTCTAAAAATAGTTCAATTTATGGAGAGCGCAATGTCAATTATATTGATATTAGTATTTTACAGGCTTTTTTTTACTTATTGAACGTTGAAACCTTAATGCTTAGAGTCTAAATGAAATCATACCAAATTGTATGTTTTTTACAACGTAATACCAATTATTATGAACCAATACCACGTTTGTAAATTAATAAATAATAATAATGATTTCAAATTTTGGCACAAGGTCAGCAGTTTCGTGGTGAGTTAAGTCAATTGCATTGACCCCAGTGCTCAACAAGTACTTATTTGATCGAAACCGAAAGGACGAAAGGCAACGTCTACCTCGGCGGAATTTGTACCCAGAACGTAAAGACGTACGAAATAACGTTAAGCATTTTGTCCGGCGTGATAACAATTCTTATTTCTTTATTGCCCACGATAGGTTAAACACAGAGGGGACAAACAAGGACAAACAAAGGGATTAAGTCGATTACATTGACCCCAGTGTGTAACTGGTACTTAATTTATCGACCCCGAAAGAATGAAAGGCAAAGTCGACCTCGGTGGAATTTGAACTCAGAACGTAACTGTAGACGAAATACCTATTTCTTTATTACCCACAAGGGGCTAAACATAGAGGGGACAAACAAGGACAGACAAACGAATTAAGTCGATTACATCGACCCCAGTGCGTAACTGGTACTTAATTTATCGACCCCGAAAGAATGAAAGGCAAAGTCGACCTCG
>NC_068981.1:91062441-91064334 GCF_001194135.2 Octopus bimaculoides
GGCAGACGAAATACCGTGTGACATTTTCATTATCGTTATCATTATTATTGGAGACGGCGGTGAGCTGGCAGAATCGTTAGCACGCCCGGGTGAAATGCTTAGCAGTATTTCGTCTGCCGCTACGTTCTGACTTCAAATTCCGCCGAGGTCGACTTTACCCTTCATCCTTTTGGGGTCGATAAATCATGTACAAGTTGAGTACTGGGGTCGATGTGATAGACTGTCCCCCCTCCCCACATAATCCAGGCGTTGTGCCTATAGAAAGAATTATGATTATTACCGTAGACGGCGGTGAGCTGGCAGAATCGTTAGCACGCCGAGCGAAATGCTTGGCGGTATTTCGTCTGTCGCTACGTTCTGAGTTCAAATTCCACCGAGGTTGACTTTACCTTCCATCCTTTTGGGGTCGATAAATTAAGTAGCAGTTTCGTACTGGAGTCGATGTAATCGACTTACCTCCCACTCCCCCAGATTTATAACCTTGTGCCTTAATAATAAAGCATTATTATTATTATTATTATTACTATTATTATTATTCTTATTCTGGTGGCGAACAAATTAAATAACTATTGCTATTTAGTGAGAGAGCAGTGCATGCCGTCAAAATGACACGGGGGTAAATTATACAAAGCCCAGTATACCCATCATGGATACCCGTTTGATAAGGGTACACCATGAAGATGCATCACGACCATATGTGCACGACATGGTGATCTCATGCCAAGATAAACAGCGCATGACCTTGCGGGTGGGGGCCCAGCTAGAATTTTCTTCAGGTCGAGTAGCTCATTACGCACTGGGTCGATGTAATCGACTAATCTCCCCACCAAATTTTAAACCTTGTTCCTTGTAGAAAGGATTATTATTTGTATTATTATTTTTGGAATTATTATTATTGAAGGACGGAGTAGTGAATACCGCTGGGTTACAAATATACGAAGCTTGATATAGCATTTATGACTACTCGTCTGATAAGGGTACGCGAGGCGCAAACATCACAACTATATTTGCGTGACAAGGTGATCATATATCAAGATAAACAGCGCCTGACATTGCAGTGGGGCTCAATTAGAATCTTCTACAGATCGATTAGTCCACACCACTCAAAAGGCCCATGAATAAGAGTTGTTTAAGGATAACGAACGAAACAACCATGTTTCCAGAGTAAAAGTTTTGAAATTCCAAAGATCCCTCAACATATGTCCATCATGCTCACCGCTATTCCTGTTCGTAATCAGAGATGTACATACCATCATTCACCAATAGACATGTCCAACTTGTGAAGATCAAGCAACTGCACATGTATGTATGTATGTATGTATGTATGTATGTATGTATGTATGTATGTATGTATGTATGAATGCATGTATGTATGAATATCTATCTATCTATCTATCTATCTATCTATCTATCTATCTATCTATCTATATACATAGGTAAATTGAAAATTAGAGGTAATACTTGACAGTTGTAAGCACCTGTGTATTCCAGCTAGTGGTTGCGGTGAAAGAATAAATTGTAAATCCAAAACAAAAAAATAACAACAAAACTACAAAGGATTCCGCGGTACACGTGTTTCAAGCTCTACATGTGCATAATATAATATAGTATAATATAACATAATATAATATGTGTATAATCTACAATGTAAAGCTATCCTCAGCCGCAAAATTATCTCTCTCCCAGGAAATTATACCATCTCGACGTTGAAGTAAGAAGAAATGTGTGATGTAAGAGGTGAAGATCCTTTCGGTATTCTGTATAGTACTATATCTGGTATAATTCTTCACCCGGACATAATCTCTCCGGTCCTTCGAAAACCTTCCATACCTTGCGACGATTCAGTGTGTAGTGTTAAGTTGGTGGTTAAGAACAATACAATACCATAAAAAG
>NC_068981.1:91064357-91067349 GCF_001194135.2 Octopus bimaculoides
ACACACACACACACACACACACACACACACACACACACACACACACACACACACACACACACACATATAAATCTGTTGAAACATGGAGGTTAAAATAGAACGTGTAATAATCAAAGTTTTGTTCATTCACTATGTTAAGTAAACAAGGGGCCTAGTAAAGACGACTGAACAACGCAAAATATAAACTAACTTAAAACTTGACATATATTCAATAATTCAATAATTACATCATAATTCAATAAGTCAATGATGAAAACACAAGATAAAAATCAATAATTACAACAATTCCACAAATAAAACATAAGTAAAATATAAATCAATAATGAAACCATAATTCAACAATGAAAATATTATCAATACACGGATGCAAACATACCAGCTTTGTCAAGTGAGAGTAACCTACCATTCAGTTCTACGATTTCCGTTCTAAGCACGTGAGTCTGTTGCACGTCGTTGTGCTTCGAAACGAGCTCACATCCGACTGAAATTTCATATGTATTTTCTAATTTACTGTTGTTATGGTGTTGCCAACTGTCTATTTCTTTAGAGTTATCTGTAATTTGTCATTAGTTATTTATTAGCTAGCTTATTCACGATTAATATTTACTTCATGAATATACCACATACTCGTTAGGATCAGACAAGGTCGTACGAGCTCCAGAAATCTTAGTCTCTATTTACTACATTATTTATGTCTAATGACTTACGATCATTCAGCAGGTGTCATTGCATTCCAAGCTACATTAAAATAGAGCTGTGTCTTATGTTTTCTTTAGAAAGTTTAGTTATACGGTCTTCTCTCCAGGAAAATTCTTTATGAAATGTTCTCTCTTACAGACATCTGTCTATCCAGTTTCTGAAGGTTCCTACAATGGATAGGAATTTATCTATAGTCATCTGACAACCTCTTCAAAAGTGCTCTGCCTGTGTGCTTCGAGGATAATTTCTTAAAAATCCTCAATCTCTATTTTTACTCTGTCTTTCAGCTGTGTTTGTACCTATTCCATCAATTCGTTGTTTGTTTACTTTTAACGGCGAAGCTGTTGGAATTCCGTATTCGAGTGTTTGTCAGGTTTACTGATTCCTTTTGCGACGCAGTTCACGAAATTTAGAGCAATTCTATATTTAGTAGATAGTGGGTTTCTGCACTTGTTAGTGCTTCAGTGACAGGCTCAAGGTGACTATTACTTATATAGGCACAATTACCATGCATTACATATATGTTTGTGTTTGTGTGTGTCTTAGTGAGTGTGTTTGTATGTGTGTGTGTGTGTGTGTGTGTGTGTGTGTGTGTGTGTGTGTGTGTGTGTGTGTGTGTGTGTGTGTGTGTGTGTGTGTGTGTGTGTGTGTGTGCGTGTCTGAGTGTCATTGTGCATGTGTAAATTAATTGTAGTTTTCTGTGGCTGCTTGCTATATTTGAAAATCCATCAACACGTTAGAAATTTATACTTTTAATGTGCCATACGCCGGATTGTTGATACAAAATAAACACCATCACTATTTTTATTGTTATCATCATCATCATCTTCATCATCATCATCATCATCATCATCATCATCGTCATCATCATCATCATCATCATTATTAGTGTCATCATCATCATCATCATCATCATCATCATCATCATCATCATCATCATCATCATCATCATCATCATCATCATCACTAACACAGTATTACGTTCCAATAAAATAATAATTCACGCTTCAATTGATTAATTCTGTTAAAATATAAACAACATCGTGTTTATATTAGAATCACCTGTCGTAATGCATTCCCTCAGTGATTCATTGTGGCGTAAACAGACTGCTTACCCATGAAATTAATAGATGATTTGTTAACTAAAACAAATAATCAGGTAATGATATTTCAATTTCAGTTCGTTGCATCCTCATATTTAACAACTACATAGGAATTTACAGAGTTTATACCTTAGCAATGAGAAAATGATTTACATACATACATACATACATTCATACATACATACATGTTGGCACTCCGTCGCTTACGACGTCGAAGGTTCCAGTTGATACGATCAACGAACAGCCTGCTCGTGAAATTAACGTGCAAGTGGCTGAACACTCCACAGACACCTGTACACTTAACGTAGTTCTCGGGGATATTCAGCGTGACACACAATGTGACAAGGCTGACCCTTTGAATTACACGCACAACAGAAACGGGAAGTAAGAGTGAGAAAAAGTTGTCGTGAAAGAGTACAGTAGGGTTCGCCACCATCCCCTGCCGGAGCCTTGTAGGGCTTTAGGTATTTTCGCTCAATAAACATTCATAACGCCCGGTCTGGGAATCGAAACCGCGATCCTATGACCGCGAGTCTGCTGCCGTTACCACTGTGCCATTGCGTCTCCACACATACGTACATACATACATACATATAAATATCAATATATATATATATATGTGTGTGTGTGTGTGTGTGTGTGTGTGTGTGTGTGTGTGAAGGCGTGTGATTAAGTGGTTAAAAGTGTTTCACTCACTATCGCCGGATCGTGGTTCGCTTCCTGGAGCATGCAGAGAGTTGTGCTCCCGAACAAAGCCCTTCATATAACGGTGCTCCAGTCCACTCAACTGCAAATAGTTTAACCGTATGTCAGACTGGCTTTCCGATCAGGATCAATGATGACCTGCTCACTTTGCCAGTGGGGTGGCATCATTCGAAAGTTAAAACGATGCAGAGTACATTGTGCTCAGCCATGTACAATAACATATCTATTAATCGATCACGTCACACAGACAGACAGACACACACACACACTTTGTGTTTTACTGTGGTTTGTTTTGATTCTTTATTCGTATTTAGTGCTTATCTGATAACTGGGGATGTCGGATGCATTGATACGTAAATGTCCAACTAAGTGAATGGGTGCTAAACATCGCATTGGTGGATAAAGAAGTTCTCGTTCTCTTTGCTCGACATTTACATAAATATAGATATAAATATAAATATATGTATATATATATATATATATAT
>NC_068981.1:91068247-91069910 GCF_001194135.2 Octopus bimaculoides
TATATATATATATATATATATATTTCTGTGTGAGTTAGAGGTTGAGAAACCAACTAAGGTATTGTACCTATCCAATATACTGCTGGTAGTATACCCAGTTATTCATACCCAAGCGTAGTTATTGCGTGGCAATCACGCAATTGAGTATTATTTAAAAAAAGTATTATTTTCAAAAAAAGAACACATAATTAACACTGTAACACAGTACCACTCCTTAAATACATAATATTTAATATTCTATATCTTACTAGTATAAGTTTTAGCACTGAGTAACTAAGGTAAGCACAATAACTAGATACACACCGTCCATGTAAATCTACCAGCAATCGTCCGGTCCGGTCCATTTTTGTCCCCATTTCGAAATCCTCCTTATTCTGCTTTCCGTCAGCAATAAATTCCCTGTCTAGCTCCTTTCTTACCACAGTTCTAGACATTTAACTATATACACTAGATTCCCCCGATAAATAGATATATGTTTTATATTTCTATATTCTTATATGTTTATATTCTTTTATTATTTCTTTTTATGCTGTCTTATAGGATCCTCTTCCCATAGTTTTAGTTGCGTTAGTTATCTTATTTATTTGCTTTATTAATTTTATTTTGCTCGTTTACTTGTCCACGATGGCCATTGTTTTATTTATATATTTGTTTTTTTGTTAACCATCAACGAACCAGAAGCACGTCATGGCTTTCAAATAAGAGCTGACCAACTAGGTTGTAAGATGACCCCTACCCCACTACACAGAGATTTCGAGGTTTGCTGGTCGGCAAAAAAGAAACGAACACTAAAATCGCACTTTGACCTCACCAGGTTTCTTTCTATCATTGATACATTCATGTACCTAATTTCCCAAGATGTGTTTATCATAAGTTGCTTATGCCATAGCATCTGCACTTTACATATAAATTTTCACCTTCATAACACGGACAGATACTCTCAAACCCACCACTGAAATTATATGTAAGCATAATATGAACTACTGCCGAAAATTTTCCTTCCTGTAAAAACTCCTCCTGAGAACGAATATATTCACCTATCCACCATTGGACGAAATAACATAGATATTATAATACATGATGGGAAGTCTGTATCCTATTCCCCCTTGCTATACCGAAACCATTATACTAAAATGTACTTCACCTGTATCCAAGTGCTTGTTCTAATTCTTACTCTTATTCTTTTCTACTCTTTAAAAAAAAGACAAACACACTGTTAACTGACATCTATATATATATATGTGTTTGCCCCCACCAATCACTGAAATCCTCTGAAGAAGCCTAGAGGCACATTCATTATCGAAGCATTATTTGCTCATCTCTACATAACATTGAAGAGTTGTTGCTTCTGGGCAGAAACGGCCGTAAGGAACTAGCATCTACACACCTATTTAGTTCTATAGACAGTCTGTTCATTTGTTCATTTGCTCATCTGGTCAATTGATCACCCGTTCCTATATGCTTATATGCTTCCACACCCTTGTTTTTGCAATTACCAATTA
Organism: Octopus bimaculoides; assembly: GCF_001194135.2. Classification (NCBI taxonomy): domain Eukaryota; kingdom Metazoa; phylum Mollusca; class Cephalopoda; order Octopoda; family Octopodidae; genus Octopus; species Octopus bimaculoides. The sequence goes on from NC_068981.1 coordinate 91,069,750, forward strand.
CCAACTCTTTCTATTTGATAATCTGTACCACTAATACATGCGTGTATATCAACCCAATACACTGGAATAAATAGACATACTAGAATGTTTACTGATTAATGTCTGTCGATTTCATATCCTCTTCACTTTCTTATTTGCTATATATATATATATATATATAT
>NC_068981.1:91069920-91071267 GCF_001194135.2 Octopus bimaculoides
ATAATAACAACAAATGGAGCAAAACGCATGTCGATGAAAGTTCCTTTAATTCCTACATATATGTTTCGAAGCAAGTGAGGGCCATTTCACAAAAAAGGAAAGGGTAGCTGGAATTATCACTTGTTTCTCATCAGGGAGAACATAATAAAACATTTCGTTTTTGTCTTGCTACTAAATGTTTTATTATGTTCTCCCTGATGAGAAACAAGTGATAATTCCAGCGACCCTATCCGTTTTTTGTGAACTGGCCCTCACTTGCTTCGAAACATATATGTAGGAATTAAAGGAACTTTCATCGACATGCGTTTTGCTCCATTTGTTGTTATTATCCATATATTCTCAAAATGTATCACGTTAACTAGGTATATCAACCTGTAAAACGTCTAGGATACCTTGTTTTTTAGTGTAATTTTGCTACCCCAGGTAACTATTAACGTATTCAAATGATCGAAAGTTTCAATAACTGAGATAATATTAATATACATAAAATTATATATATAAGACATCCCAGTAACATCCACCCCTAGGGGTCAGCCACATTTAAGTGGCAAATATACTTCACTTTATCGTGCAGTTACTGTTAATACCTCGTTCAGAGATTTAACATTGCTTGTTTTCACTTTTTCGATATGAGTGAATAATTTCACTGGAAAAAGTTATATATATTTGCCAAGGGATGTCTTTTGCATCGAAGGTCGGCGATTGTCGTACGCTGAAGAAGGGAAATAACCCTGAAACTCGAGTACGTACGTATCGTAGATCAAGATGGGAAAGATAACTTCCCTAAGTGGCAAATATACTTCACTTTATATATATATATATATATATATATATATATATATATATATATATATATATATATATATATATATATGTAATACTTTTAACATCAAAGCAACGCAAGATATAAACGAAATTATACATATACATACATACATTCATACATACATACATACATGGTTAGCACTATTATCTACAATTTCAATGTTAGGACTCCCTCGTTGAGAAATTTATGGGGAAAGGTGTTGATAATTGATTTCTCTGCTCCGTAGTGTATGTGGGCGAAGGTTTGACTTGCATTGCAACATAATCCAATGAATCGTGTGCAGTGCAGATCTGTTATGAATTTGCGATGAGAACTCATTAATTAAGGCAGCTGCTTTTATACCCAATGTGTCTTTCTGTAACTTCAAGGAAGCTATGATGCTTTAGATGCGGCATCTTCTTTGATGTATTCTAACGGAAGAAGTATTTACACGCGCGCGCGCACACACACACACGGACACACACACACAGACACACACACACACACACACACACACACACACACACACACACACACACACA
>NC_068981.1:91072880-91077576 GCF_001194135.2 Octopus bimaculoides
ATATATATATATATATATATAAATATATGGATACACGCATAAAGGGACATATCCCTATACACACACACACACACACACACACACACACACACACACACATATATATATATACATAGATAAACATTTACATACATGTGGTTTCTGATAAGATTTTTCTATATTTTGCATAAATTTAATTAACAAATTTTTAATTTGAACCGCACAGAATATTGATTTCTTAAAAACTTCTGCATCCAAACAAATCAGGAGATTTTTCAATTTGAATGTTTTCAAAATGTGTTTAGAATATGGAAATACGAGACTTAAAATAAAATTAGCTCGTATATTTGTATTTTATATGGAGACATGATTTATTTTCTAAAATGGTAAATGTAATATTTTATATAGTACTTTAAATCATTTTCCTTTTAGTCTGTAACTTGCATTGTTGGTGGCTTATAAAATTCTCTTTGTTTTCTATCGGTGCTAAAAAAGAATAATTTTCTCTCATTTCACCATTGATAAAATCAAAGTTTAAGTCACTATTGAGACAAACGATATGATCCCAAATGTGATTCCAATAACTCTAAGTCCTGTTCTTGTTCATTGCAATTAACACGCATACAAATTCTGATCTTGAACTGGAAAAAACAAGTTTGTCACTTCTTGTATTATTTAATTTTTTTTTTTGTATTTTCCAACGTATTTCACCGATTTTAGTGAACTGCAAAACTGAACATCAACATTTGCCTTGAAAACATCTCAAAAGTAATTGTGGTAGTGAATTATCTTTCAGCTGATTTTTCGCTGAATCTTTTTATTCAAAGAGATTCAGTGTGATTGCTTGACACTATTTCAGCTGATAGTATATTATTTCCTTCAGCGAAAGCATTAAAGCTATACTATAATGGAGAAAGCTATTAATTAATTAGGCATGTAACAATTACTAAAAGTACTAAAAGAAAGCAATATTAAAAGCTTGACCGTCTGGAAATATTTTTATAAATTCATGTTCTAAGAAATTGCCTATAATTTAGATTTCTGAAGTTTATTGAAATGTTTTAACTCCAAATTCTCGCAAATTTAAATATTCATTGCATTCGCTGCGTTCAGTTCTTCATGAATTTAAATATTCATTGCATTCACTGAGGAGTAGATTTTAATGGTTAATAATAAGCACTATCAATTCGTTGCAGGCAACATCTGACGTTTTTATTTGCAGCAGTCTCTCATTCTAGCTCGCCCCTATTTTCGTTCATGACGATTTAATAATAGCGATATAACTTTGATACGAGACATAATTTTAAGAATATTATCGGTCTCCGGAGTTTTTAAAATGAATATTTTTGATAAAATGCAATATTTGTAATATACCGGTATAATTTTTAAGTGATTTTGTGTTGAATGAATGCATGCTATTACACAAAATAGCCGTATAACTTTGATACGCGGCACAATTTCCAGAATATCATCAATTTCCAGAGTTTATTAAATGAATATTTTTGATAAAATAAAAATTCTTTAATATACCGGTGCAATTTTTTTTAAAATGAAGAATTGAGTTTGTTAGTATGGCTACTTGGAACGCTATAAACCTTTACAATAATAACTATGTGATCGCTGCTATTTCAAGCACTCTAAACAAGATAGTTTTTAACGAGCTTTGATTTATATACAATATTCGACTGAAAAAAAAAATTGAGCAGCAAAGACACAACGGTAGAGAGAAAGACGGGCAACCGAATCAGATGAAACCAGGGCAAGCGACTGAAACAGATGTCTGAATATGCACGGAGACGTAGACATGATTCTGTTTCTGTTACACATGACCGACTGATTAGGGTATCTCGAGAGGAGAATATTCTACTTCAAAATAATGGTGTCTGATCACAAATTGTTGATGCAACACTAAAGAGATCTTTTCTTTGCGATCATATGGAAGTAGTGGAGTTGACAACCAATCTAAGACGTTTTACAGAAGGTCATTTTGATGAAAGAAAGTTTGTTAATTACCTTCTTGATGTAAGAAATGGTAACATTTCTGTTGAACAAAGCCAAGGTGGATTCAAAATTAAACTACCCAATGACTGTTGCCTTCAAAGTGGTAATGTTTCAGATCTATGTGATTTTGTATATGCTGACATCAAAATTCACATCCCCGGTGTGGCTTGCAAATAGAACCATCGTTACTCCAACAAATTAAGCAACACCATTTGTGAATGATTTTTTCTTGACCAGGATCCCTGGTGAGCTAAAATATACAGAAGCTCAGATACAGTTGATAATAAAATTATGTAACCAATCGAATTCATCAATAGATTTACACCATCAGAATTTCCACCACACATTGTCAAACTGAAAGAAAAACGATGCATAATGCTTCTGAGAAATTTAGATGCTACTAATGTTTATTGAAATGGCACACTCTACATGATTGTCAGTTTATATGATCCTGTTATTGAGACTGAGGTTGCTGCTGGTCCTTACGCAGGATCAACTCTACTAATCCCAATAATACCACATGTATCTCAAGAAATGGAATTTCCACTTCCATTTACAGGCAAGCGATTTCCTGTCAAGCCAGCTTTTGCCTTGACCTGCAATAAAGCGGAAGGACAGACTTTTAAAGAAATTGGAATATTTCTTCCGACACAATTATTCTCAATTGGTCAACTGTATGTTGCATTATTTAGAGTTAAAAAAATGGAAACAGTATGATTACTGACAATTGTGTCTACAAGGAGATACTACTTTGAAGCAAAATATGCTTTTCAGCAAGTTTCAGTAAATGGAATTAACACATAAATTTTATATAAAGTAACATATAGTTATGTGGAATTAAATTGTTTTGGCATATTTTAACACATGCTTAATGAATGATATCATTATATTACATCATTGGAAATTTGGGTAAATTTGAAAAAGTAAGGAAACGTAATTCCCAAATGTTCTCACAGCACCTGACGTTTGTGTGTGTATCCATCCATCCATCCTCTATCTAACTATCTATCTATCTATCTATCTATCTATCTATCTATCTATCTATCTATCTATCTATCTATTTGTCTGTCTGTCTGTCTGTCTGTCTATCTATCTATCTATCTATCTATCTATCTATCTATCTTATCTATATATGCACATCAATGTAAGTTCTATTAGTTTTTAATGTAAGTTCTACCAATTATTAATGATAAATATATATAACAGATTGACTCTTTAAAAAGATAGATTATGAATGATAGAATAATGAAAGCAATATGTACTAAGCAAGTGAGCACTATTACACAAAGAAATAATTAGACGCAAAATATCATAAAACGTATTAGAACTGGGAATTAAATGTCGAAATATTATGGAGTGGCTAGTAGTAAACCTGCTAGTAAACATAAGGTAGATATGTTTTTGCCGTTTAAATCGTGTTTCTGAATCACTGAGAGCTTAGTTAATTTTATGCAGAATTATGTCTCTTTGAAATACCTGTTCTACATGTGCAACAATTAACATGATAAACTTTTTGCAAATAGAATCATTAAAGCAAATTCATGTTCTCTAGAGAGCACTGTATCTGATGAACCAGAACTTACATATTAGATTCAGTTCAAGAGCAGTTTTTAAGTGTGTTGATGTAATGTTTCTTGAATATCAAAATCAACTTTGTCTGAAACACTGGAATATTGTTAGCCACGAAATATATTTGTAGATACATATAGTCATCATCTAGAACTGCAAGAAATAACTCAGCGAGGTTGCTCCTCTATATAAATTAAGATATCTACCATTCAGTATAAATTTTAATAATCTCCAAAAGATTCATCTTGAAAAAATGTTTGTGCCTGTGTGGTAAGAAACTTGCTGCCCAACCACACGGTTCCGAGTTCAGTTCTACTGCGTGGCACCTTGGGTAAGTGACTTCTGCAATAGCTTCTGTCTGACCAAAGACGATTTGGTATGCTGAAAAAACCCGTCCTACACACACACACGCACGCCCCCCCCCCACACATATATATATAAAGCAACAAAAAATGGGAACAAGTACGTAACAGGTGATAACAAAACAACCTGACACAGTTAGATGATACAAAGAAGGACAGCAAAAAACAAGGGCAGGTCATTCGGAGCTTTCTATCGTCAGTCGAGTTCCTGATCGCCTCTGCAGTTTCGGCTAGTTACTCTCGAGACTGCTCTAATCTGGCCTGCCCCTAGTAAGAACACTAGATTCTTTGGAAGAAAGCAAGCGAAAAAAAGAACAAATGATACTTAATTACAAATACAAAAACAAGACATTAATAACAGGTGTGTATCAACTAAGGACGAATTAAATTAAGCTAGCGTGTTTGGTGTGAAGCCTTACGGTAGGAACATAAGAGATGACAGTCATGGGAAGGAATATACGATATGCTACATAGATGGCAGTCGAACCAAGAAAGAAAGGTCAGACTTGGCGGAATACCGGTCACATGGAAGGAGATGAGAGAGGTAGGAGGCAGTGGGAGTGAAGAATTAGGGAAAGAGGAGAAAGAAAGAAAAAGAAAGGAAAGGAAATAGAGTAAGGTACAAGGGAGGTAAAAGAGGAAAGAAAGTAATGAGAATGAAGAGGAGGCCAAGTAGTGTGAGAGAGAGAGGGAGAAGTGGAAAAACGAAGAAAGTGTGAAGGAGGCTAAAAGAAAGAGTAAAAGAGTCGTACAGAGTTTATATATATATATATATATATATATAT
>NC_068981.1:91079846-91080729 GCF_001194135.2 Octopus bimaculoides
TCAATTTCACGAGCAGGTTGTTCCCTTGATCGGATCAACTGGAGCCCTCATCGCCGTAAGCGACGGAATGCCAATATATATATATATATGTATGTATGTTATGGGTACAAGTGTCTTTGGAGCGTTCAGCCGCATGTACGTCAATTTCACGAGCAGGTTGTTCCCTTGATCGGATCAACTGGAGCCCTCATCGCCGTAAGCGACGGAATGCCAATATATATATATATATGTTCAACGGAACAACCGGTTCGTGAAATTAGCGTCCATGTGGCTGACCACTCCACAGACACGTGTACCCATAACGTAGTTCTCAGGGATATTTAGCGTAACACAGATTGTGACAAGGCTATATCTATCTATCTATCTATCTATCTATCTATCTATCTATCTATCTATGAAAATACATATATATGTGTATATATGTATATACGTGTGTGTGTGCGTGCGTGCGTGCGTGTGTGTGTGTATGCGTATTTATACTTTGTGCCACATGCGCTTCTTTGCGTCACATGGGGTCAACCCTCCCCCTCTCTCCTCTCTTCCTCTCACACCTACTTCCTCCCACACACCTCCCTTGCTCTGACACCTCCTTCCTCTCTTCACTCTTACCTACCTTAAACCTTCCACCCTCTCCCTTCATCGTTACCCATCCCTCGTTACTCCACCCCTACACATTCAACCCCACCATCCCTATACATCCCATCCCACCCTATCCCATCGTTTAGACCCAACCTTTGATTCCCCACACCCCTACGCCACCATACCACACCACACCACACACTACCACACCACACACCACCACACCACACCACCACACCACACACCACCATACCACAACACAGCACATCACACAACCCCGCAGACACTAGTACCAACCACTTTC
>NC_068981.1:91081462-91086746 GCF_001194135.2 Octopus bimaculoides
ATATATATATGTATTTATATGTATGTATGTATGTATGTATGCATGTATATACACACATTCAAGCAGTGGTTCGGCTCGCGCAATTCAGAAAAGGTAGCCAGACAAGAGTGATAACGTCGAGCCCTAATTGCATGTGAAAACTAAGAATGTCAGTCACCAAACTGAAAGAGAAATCAGGACTCACTGGCCCTACTTATCTCGAAAAGAGCATGAAAATGCAACGAGAGATGCGAAGAACGGTGGTTGTTTCTGATGCTCCTTATCTGTAGGCATAAAGAGGGAGATATTCCTTCCTTCCTTCCTTCCTTCCTTCCTTCCTTCCTTCCTTCCTTCCTTCTTTCCTTCCTCCTATTCTTATTTCCTTTTATTCATTCATTCTTTCATTTATGTCTGCACATGTGCACACGTATATACGCATACGCAGGTACCCGAATGTATAAGGAATAAAAGTAAGTCGATTTAAATTTACTTAATTGATAATTCACTAGATAATCAATATGATTATTTTGAACTGATCCAAGTTATATATATATATATAAGATTATAGTGTATTGTCTTCAAAATTAACATATACAAGGCAAAAAGCATTTAGGCAATACATGACGAATGCTGTGAATGCCAAAGCACAGAATATATTAAGAGTAATTGGTTTTCTCTTCCACATAATCAGACATATTTATATGCACACACACACACACACATACACACACACACATACACACACACATGCTCGCACGCAGGCACGGACGGACATACACACATGTTTGAAAAGAATGAGACAAATATTTTCTAAAAAGGTATTGTACGTGCAAGCTATATAGAAATAGATTTAGAAGAAAACAAATTTAACATTAATATTTTTCTTAAAAACAAAATCTATTTGTTTTTCATTCTCTTGAATGTTTTGTTTCTAAAAAGACTAATCGTATTCAACAAAACAAATGCTTTAAAATTTTTTGTATATGTATATGTTGCAAAACAAAGTTCTATATTCATGTACATACACGTGTTAAATACATATTTATATGCATAAACGTATAAAGCCTACTCTAATGTATTTTTTTGATAATTTGATATATTCAATAAAATTAATATCATAAAGTAACAAGTAGCCCGCTTAAAGGAAAATAATAATCACATAGAGTGCTGAAAATGAGATATCTCTTTAAAAATGTATTCACAATGCAGCGAATAGTAAGACGGTATACAATTGGTTAAGAGTGTGCATGTTTTAGTGTGCAGGATGTTGCATTCAGGATCGCAAGATCGTGGTTTCAATTCCTGGGCCAGATAGGTCGTTGTGTTCTTGAGGACAAAAACTTCATCTCATTTCTACTTCTGACTCATGGTACGCCGTGCAGCTGTTCAGGAAACTTCAATATGATGGAGGGAGCGAACTAATGTAGAGCATATTTGATCATTATATACTAATCATTTATGCAAGTTTTTCAGCAATAAATTTCCGAACCGTCTTTTCCAGACTCCGAGAGACTACTGTCCATCCATTCAATTGATCTACCAAGGCAAGTGTGCATTTACGTTCACACAATTAGGAAAAAATGGGTTGAGAATAGCTATACAAAATATGACTGACTCCACAGTATAACTCCTACCCCAACAAATTCTGTCTCATTTTCCCATGTTATGAAATTTCACGTTGTCTATGACCTGCTTCGTGACAAGATCTGCTACTATGCCAAATTTCAGCTATGTAAATGTATAACCTGGGTCTATAATTTTCAACGTCCGTCCTTCCGTCCATCCTTCAATTCATCTATGTTTTTGCTATAGTAGGAAGCAATTGTAACCGACAATAATTCTCACAAGATTTTCCATCTACTTTCTTTTCACGTGATGAAATTGTCCGCATTTGTAAATTCATTTGGGATTCAGCAATTTAAAGAATCAGAGAAAAAGCCTGAATTTGTGTGTTAGTCCCACTTGTTTTAGTAATTCAAAAGGGATTTTGTCAATTCCTGCAAATTTTCCTGGTTTCATAATGTTGGCGGCATTATGTATTATTAATTGGAATCTTACACTTGGAATACATCGTTGTGAATCCTTTCCTTTCCTACTTATTGAACTACTCAAGTAAAATAATGTTTAAATACTTTCAAACTATTACGCTCTATCTTCACTTACACAAATTTCACACATCATTCAAAGCAATTTAATTATAACGTCAAGTTTAAATTTTATTTCCCTTTAACTAACTCATAATTTCAGTCGATTTCTCTGTTATTACAGTACAGTTTCTGTAGCCAATGTGCAGCTAATTAAAGGGACAAGATCTCAAAGGCTACTTCTGAGATGTTATTTTGATTTTCTTTAAAGATTTCTATTTTTATTTTTCTATATTTCAGATATAGAAAAATGAAATATTCAAAGGTTTGATTCATTGCACGTCATCACATCATTTTAACGTTGAAATGTCATTTTGTCTTAACATTCACGATGAAGCAATATTTACATAACTGCTTCATTTTCTTTTATTCAACTAAAGTTAGTATTCTGCTATTTTGTTAAAGCTTTTAATTAGCAATAAGTACTGTTCACACTAATATTCATTTCATTGTTTTCAGATTTCAACGTGCTCCAAAGTTTTAAATATATAATAGCGCTTAGCTAGTATTTCATGTAACTGCCTGACAAGACACAAACCGATCTGGGGAAATTTTCCCTCTAACAGTTTATTGCTACACGTATGCCCACACGCCCACACACAAACACACACACACGAATATACATACATACATACATACATACATATATATATATGCACAAACAAAAGTATGTCTATTTAAAGTTTGACATATCACTTGCGCTATGGAAACATCCCTTCATCAGTTGTCGGTTGAAAGTTTCGGCAGTTCTAATAGTGTATCTCTCTAGGGGTATCAAAGAGCATGAGTACTTTCAGTTAACGTACGGATTACTTTGGCGCAGAGTGTAGCAGACTTCTTTTTCCTGCTACCATCCAAGAGATTTAACCATACTCCAACCACGCAGCAGCTATTCTAATATATTCTTCACTTAGAATTTACTGTTCTCACTTTCAATTTCAATTGTGAAGCACTTTCTGGTGCGTTTTTTTATTTCACAAAAAAAAAAAACTACGCAGATGTAGTAATGCTCGCTGTGGATTTACTTACAATTCAATAGCAACTCAATTTCACAACAAGCGCCGTACACTACCAAAGAGACTTACACTATACCAGATCCGTCTTTACATGTGACCATTCCCTATTACCATTCCAATGCACTGGCATGTTACCAATTAAGACGTTTGTTTAGTGACGTCAGACCATGATACAATGTTAAGGAGTCTGGATGTGTTCTTTCATTATGAATTGGAAAAAGGGAAACTTCTTCAAGTTCTCCTGCTCTACTACGTAATTTAGCACAATACAGACATTTTGACATACACACATGTACATATTTATATGTAGTTGTGTGTACCGAAGAAAGAATGCGGTTTGTTGGGAAGGCTCACCAGAAAATGAAGTTGTTGAGCGATTGACAATAATAATAATCCCAGCAATATATATATATATATATATATATATATATGCACATATCTACAAATGTACAAAGAGAGAGAGAGAGAGAGAGAGAGAGAGAGAGAGAGAGAGAGAGAGAGAGAGAGAGAGAGAGAGAGAGAGAGAGGGAGAGAGAGAGAGAAAGAGAGAGAGAGAGAGGAGTGAGAGAGGGAGGTAAAGATAAAGAGAGAGAAAGAGATAGGTATATAGACAGATAAAGAGAGAGAAAGAAATAGATATATAAAAAGAGATAGATATGATAGATAGATAGATAAATAGAGAGAGAGAGAGAGAGAGAGAGAGAGAGAGAGAGAGAGAGAGAGAGAGAGAGAGAGAGAGAGAGAGAGAGAGAAAGAGAAAGAGAGAGAGAGAGAAACAGACAAACAGAGACATAAACGAAGGACCAACAAACAGAAATGGAGGTGTTAACTATATGCCCAGAGCGTCGCAGAAGTTTTAGCTGTCACGATTTTCTTCAGGAGGCTTGAAGGAAATCGTGAAACTTGAAAAGTTGAAACACCAGTCAGGCTACTACCTAGAATGAAACTAATATAATCTATATTAATATATATGGAATACTTTACTGTTTAACTAGTGATCTTAGTCTTTGGATTGAAAAACATATATATGCATATACATCTACATATATATTATCATAAATAAGTATACGCAAGTCTTGAGAAATTCATCTATGTATGTATGTATGTATGTATGTATGTATGTATGTATGTATGTATGTATCTATCTATCTATCTATATTAGTAATAAGATTCATTAGAATCTAGGCACATTAACATGCAGGACGCCAGAAATAGCTAGGTGCAATAACAGAGAGTTCACTGTGAGGTACAACAATTATGAACATATCAGGTGTTGTAGGTTACTGTAGGTGTGTAAGTTCTAAATCCAACTTAAAGCGCAGATCCGACTCAGAGAGGGGTCTAGGGGTGGCGTAAGTGTAAAAAAGGGGCGGCGTAAGTGTAAAAACACCAACGCGGTTTGAAACGTACCATAACTCTTTCGGTATACGTTTATTGTATTCATAATTGTATATAATTCACCATCTTCAGGTAAAATTCTATACAGGTATAAAGAGGTCTGTATTACCAGTTTTGTTTTCTAATTGAGATAACTGTTTTGAAATAATAGAGTCGCTTGATCTCTTTGCTTCTCACATGCCTATTATAACCAAATAATAGAGTAGTTTGATCTCTCTACTTCTCACATATCTGTTACAGCCTTTCCTTGTAATTTCTCTATAAATTCGAATTTCTAAATTACCACTTTTCGAATAATGTTGGTTGGATTCATCAACAATCAGTTGTTGGATTATATGCTGTGACTCTACTGAAACAGTTGTCGTAATATAAATATAACGTTGGTAACCAAGAGGAGGGTGGAGATTTTATTGACATCCAAAACCTTAAAAGTTTTCTACAGCGTATACATCTCACCTACATATGTTTCGACTGCAGCAACTGCACATTGCTTTGTATACAATTATGTATTTTAGTCGCTGAAATTTCATCAAGGGTCCATCACTCACTATGTTTTCGAAGTGAACTAATTGAAACAAGCCTCCTGTATTCGTATTCAGTTCAAGGTAGTAGCATTACTGCTTATATTCTATGGAATGATGATCTTATAATCACCTCTGCTGGTATTAAGGTAGAAGTGTCGTTTTGAAAAACAAATAAATACATACATACATACATACATACATACATACATATATTAAGAGAGAG
>NC_068981.1:91086756-91088221 GCF_001194135.2 Octopus bimaculoides
AGAAAGAGAGAGAGAGAAAGAGAGAGAGAGAGAGAGAGAGAGAGAGAGAGAGAGAGGGAGACAAAAAGGGGAAAAGAAAGATACGTAAAAAAGATAGATGAATAGATTGAAAGAAAATACGTAGAAAACATTCTAAGAACTATTTACTTGTAGATTTCCTCAGGAACTGTGTGCTACACAGCCCGTTCATCCATTATCCTTTCCCAGTAACTAGTTTTAATGCCCTGCTGGCGCAATACACACGATATTTCCCGGAGTCTTGTTGATTTAATAATGCTGATGGTAAAATAATAATAATAATAATAATAATAATAATAATAATAATAATAATAATAATAATAATAATAATAATAATAATAATAATATATAAAGATCTTGAAATAGAAATTAGCAAAATGTGGAATCTGAAGACGGAAACAATACCTATTGTCATAGGTGCCCTGGGAATGACAGCGAAACGGGCTGATTACTACCTAACTCAGATACCAGGAAACCCCAAAATGGCTGAAGTTCAAAAGATAGTGCTCATGGGAACTGCCCATATCCTACGTAAAATACTGTCTATGTGATCTCAAATTTTAAAACAAACACATAATTTTCTTATGGTTTCTTAAACATTCACTAGAACAAAACTGTACAAATCCAAATATATGGTACCCTAGGCATAACACCTACATGAACTTCTAACTTGTTGTCTCTTGAGGTCTTTGGGTGAGACTTGGATCCAACTTGTACAAATGCAAAACAAAAGTCAAACATAAAATAATAATAATAATGATAATAATAACAATAATAATAATTGTGATGTTGATGATATTAATAATTGCATTTATTTGCCACAAGGGTGAAAGATGAGGGGAAACAATACAGAGACAGACATAATAATGAAATAACAAAGAGATAAAATATACACGGTATACACTGGAAAAGAAAGGACATATATATAACATACAAAATGTAAAAAAGATATAAAAAAGATAGAGATGTGGCTCTCCTGATGCAAGAACGCCTCTAGGGATAGTCGAGAAACCCTACTGTCCGAGATTTTCCTGAAACCCTAGGAGTAAGTGCCCTCTTCAGTTCCTTCTCTCCGACTCACATGTCTACATTTAGAGAGGTACCATCCACTCTTGCCATTTTCGCAACTTTCATCCATCTTTCAATAAACTCACCCAAGGACAGCACTTCCTTCTCCACTCTCAATTTCCTTTTCAAGTGAAACTTGAAAAAGTCAATGAGTGATCTACCAAGGAGCAATATATCTGTCCTCAAGACTTTGAACTTTGTCCAGCAAACAATCTCTTTCGCCACAGCCACAAGGCAAATGAAAACTGCCTTGTCTGCCCTATTGAAGGAGAGCGGCGGTGCAATCATCGCTACAGACTCGACTGACAGACGGATCTGTCCCACACGTGACAAGCAGTTGTTCAACATAACCCTACGAGTTAACAATACCCGGACACTG
>NC_068981.1:91088541-91091347 GCF_001194135.2 Octopus bimaculoides
ACTAATCCTGTATAAATTTCTAAAGCGGAACACCCACCGACCCCATTACCCGACTAGTAGAGGGTTGTGAGCGCCTGGCGACATTCTAGGTGCCAGGCGCCCTGTCCCGGTCTTTTTGTCGCCCAGGACTGCAGCTCCGTCAAGGAGATGAGCTGCAGAAAGACAAGCCTCAAAAACGGAGCCCAAACACGCTCACCAAAATCCCATTCCAGTCCCCTACTAATAGTAAACTGCGAGACGTTCCCAGGTTAGTTTCTAGACACCAAAAGAATTCTTGCCTTCCAGCTCCTGTCGGAACACAGGTGATCATCAGTCTAAGGGCACCACCTTCGCTACCATTTACGTCTAGGACCACCAATCTGTCGCCCGAGTCATTGCCTTTACCTCGAGATCTAAGGAATTGCGGAATAGCAATGCTACCCCGCCGCCCGCTCCAGTCTCATAGTCATCGAAAATGTTCGTTAATGCTTGCGCATTAGAAATCCTTGTCTTGCTAATTGCAGCCACATCTAAATCGTGCGACCTGATGTCGTTTAGGAAATGACCTTGCTCCCAAACTGACCTCAAGCCACGAACATTCACACGCTCTACTCTGAAAACGATCATGTTTATTGGAGAAACAAAATGGAAGGTCACCTACCTTGGATTTTGAGAGGATCGGCCGATTCAGCAGCATCGTCTGACGCATTATCATTAATGAAGGAACTTCCTAAAATCCTCTTATCCGGCTTTAGCCTAAAAGGCCCAATGTCTTTTGGGTATTTTTAAAAAGCTTTAGGTGAGTATTTGTGTCCGTTTTTATCAGCTGTCTGTAACTGGGAATTTTCGACAAAAATTTATCGAACCCTACTCCTTTTGTGTGAATTTTGTATTTTCTCTTACTTCCTGAATCAACTCGCAGTTGCTCTTGCGAATGACTGTGAAGCTGATGAGGCGTTCGGGTTCTCTAGTCAGTTGTATGGGTTGTTCTTGTGATTGTTATTTTCTTTCATGTATTTGTTTCTGCTTTGGTGCTTTTTGTATTTTAGTTGTGATTGAATGAGTGTGCATTGCTTTTATTGTTGGGATTTGGGCGGGTGTGTTGGTATTAGTTTAACTGATGGATTAGGTGAATTTTCCTCGTCTTGTCTTTTCCCTTTCAGCTTAGGACGGCCTTTTTTTTTAACTAATTTCTCGCTTTCCCCAGCACAACTCCTAGCAGGATTCAGTTCCTCCTCGTCACTTGATATGGCTCCTGAATCATCCATGCCGGGAGTATATGGTGTATCTATGTCACCCACCTGCTTGTTTCCACCGCTACAGTTGTTGGAGCCATTGTGGTGGTAGGATTCTGCTGTTGAAAATGTTGCTTTAATGGCTGTTACTGCACTGATTGTTATTGCAGCTTTTGGCCTTCTTGTGATGGCGGTTGTAGCAGAGCCGCCGTTTCTCGAGCTACCTTTTGTTGATTTTGTGGGCAGCGGACCTTGAAATGGGCGTTAGACCCACAAGTCTAGCACCTTGGCTTTCTGCTTCCCACCACAACTTGGAGTTGCGCTTCGTTGGGCAGCTAGATAAGGTCAGGGACATTGTCCAAGGGTTCCGGTTTTACCTGAATCAAAATCTCCAACCCGATTCCGGACCATTTCTCTCGATATTTTTTAATTTCTAGAAGCGAATCTGGGCCATAGACCACAACGCACGCAACCAACCACCAAATGTCTAATTCTGGTGGCATATCTGATATTTTAACTTTTACCACCCGCCGTCCAAGGTAGGTAGGAAGAAGAAAATCCTCGTGTTTGCACTGGACCATTGAATGTTTTGCGGCCAGTGACCCTCTGAGGAACCGCACTTCCACAGAACCATATTGTCTCCCACGTGTGAGGAAATCAATATCAGTCTAAATGCTCATTCAAGCATTTTTCTACTTGGATGTGTCGATTCTCCTCGTCTTTGGCGACACCCATCTGTATACGATAGTCCTTCTGGCTGTCTTCTCCATCAAATCCGAAGGTATAGCAAGCTTGGTTTTCCTATCACCTCTATTGAAGAGTTTTTTTCTGCTTCACTCAGGTACGTATGTTTTTTCTTCCAGGGAGTTTTGCTCCTGCAATTTTGTTACTCCTGAAAAGGAGTTCTTTTTATCGTTACTGTTATTGTTGGTGTTTATTAATATGCTGGATAATAAGATCTTGTGAGAAAGAGTTATATATTCTTGTACGGGTCTGATCAATAAGTAACCGGACTGCAACACGCTACACACCTCTTTCGAAGCACTGCTGTAAACCACGGAAGTGAGCTAGAACGTTAAAATTCAGTGTGCATGTACAGCAGAGTTCAGGGTTAGTCTTTGTCAAGCGGCTTTACTCGGCGTACTTTAGCTTCGTTACCAGGGCAACAGTCCGGATATTTACTGGTCAGCCATCGTATAGTTAAGATTAGAATAACGTAATCCGATATTAAATAAAAGTATTGTAGAATAGAGAATAAGAAATAAAATTGAATTTATAAATCAAAATATTAATGGACTGAAAATTAAATTTGCAAAGCTGAAAATTAATTATTTGAAAATTAATAATTAGAAATTGATTAAATATCAATAATGAAACGTTTTCAAAAATTAAGGTGACGGTAAAAACAAGAATTAAAGTAAATATAATAGCTTTCAAATTATTGAATACAATTAAACGAGCTTCAAATTTCCACTTCACGTTAATATAATTTTGTTCCTTAATTTCAAAATTTTCATTTTCATTCTTCATTTTATTTTTACTTTGCACCGGCTCACCCAAACTACCACATATATGCCTGTATGTATAATCGA
>NC_068981.1:91091357-91097373 GCF_001194135.2 Octopus bimaculoides
ATATATATATATATATATATATATATATATATATATATATATATATATATACATATGTATGTATAACATGTATACACACACATATATATTCATCTACACATATACATGCGTACATATACATATATTCATTCATACACACTTGCATGCATACATACATATATACATATATACATATATACATACATAGACACACACACACACACACACACACACACACACACGCACACACACGTTAATATGGCCTGCACGCTATAACAATGCGATAAAGCGTATTGTGATCAGTGGTGTACAGCAACATCTGATAGTCTGATCGACGCAGTAATGCAATAATTTAAATCATCATAAACTCATTCTTTATGACACCCAAACTCTTTACATAATTATAGATATATATTTGCTATCTACTGAACATAAATGACTTTAATTGATTCGCCTTATTCTAAATAATATTGTGATGGTATTGCTAACTAGATATGCTAGGTCAATGTTTCTTTAAGGTCGTTCCTGAATATCGGTTCTGTTTTTCATTCCGTACCATTTCTGACCTTCAACTCGTATCGTCTTCGCAGACAAATATCTGATATCTGTAAATCTGATATTTAAAATAATTTTTAAAGTTTACAATTATATATTTTCATGTGAACACTGAATATTACCTATAATACTTCCATTAGTCTACGATGCATAATTATTCTTTTATGATAATAACTGCTTTCCTGATATTCAGTTGATCCTTGTCTCTCTATTTGATTTCTTTTTCTGTTTCTTTTATTCTTTTCCTTTCCTTCTCACTCCTCTGAAATTTCTAGGGAGCATTGTTAAACTATGATTTTCATTATGCCATTCTCCTGGAATTATAATTATATGACTTTTCATTGGTTCAGCTAATATTCTATAATTTCTGTAAATACTATTCTAAATACCTTTATTGCGATTATCGAAGTAAGAAAGTGGCTAGGTAAAGTTGGATTATTTGAACCAGATCAATAGTTAATGTAGATAACATCAAAACAATATAACACTAATGCTCTTTATGAATAAGATCGGTGGCTGCTCTTTGAACATATTTTGATGGGATCAAATGCCACTCTTGGTACTTACTATCCACCAACATACAAGTATATTCTGCCACCGATAGCTTCGATGAATGAGGTTGCTAAGTTTAATGGCAGCGTTGCATATAAATGCGTTCAACTGTTCTTTAACTTACATCACTCTACTATCAAACCTCACTGATTGGAGAGGTTGTTGTCCCATTCACCTTATATTTCTTCAATAATGGTAATTCTGATTATAAATTTCACTTGTTGATATAATCTGCTGATTAATCAACATGTCATTGCTCATTGTTTATTTGAGCAGGTTGAAGCTCAAATAAACTGATACGTTGAGAGATGCATAATATATTACGTAATCTTATAGATTTTGCTCATACCGTTTACCAGTCTGTACTATGCATACCTCATAATAAAAACACTTGAAACAATTCCAGCAATACTAGATAACAAATTCGTTTGTTATTATCATGCCTTCGTCGCTGGACACTGGGATTGTGAATTACCTAACAACAGTGAACGATCGTTTTGTGCTCTCATTAATTAACTGCTCGTTTTGCGACATTCTATCTAGCCAATTTGTGGCGTGCTTCACTTCGACATACCCTGATCCTTAAGAGTTCTCTATAATTAAAATTATCTGTCTGTCTGTCTATCTGTCTTCTTTGACTCTGTCGCCACCAGCTGATTGAATAGTAAGCACAGATATCGATAAACCATGATATCCGTTTGGCAGGTGAAGATGGGGTATGTACGTTGCTTGAGTTTGTCTGCTTGCATATATTTTTCGTTGCGAACTATTTGCCTTCTGCATTCTCATTGTTTCACAGTTGTCCGATATTGAGGTTCTTGTTCTAATAAAGGTATATTTGTTTCATATGTTCTGGGAATTCATGTGTTGTTGATTTTGCTGCATATACATACATAATACATACATAATACACACATACACACACAGATAGATGATAGAGGTAAATAGATAGATAGATAGATAGATAGATAAATAGATAGATACATACATACATCCATCCATACATATATACATATATGCATAAACGCACACATATGTATATGCAGCAATACAACTTTTACCGGAACCAGTATCTGAATAGAAGACAACTGGGGAAAAGATTTATTTTCCAATAAACATGCTGAACAGTAGTATATATCTCCTCTTTACCTGCCTAACGGATATCATGGTGTTTCGACACCTACGCTTACCATTCGATCTGGTGATTTCATCAGCATTATAATTATAAATGTTGCTTCAGAATAGTTGGCAAGATGTAGGAGTCAAATATAATCTCACTATGTTCATTAGATCGACACCTGCTTATTAGTTATAAAGTATAAATGCAAACATCAAACCTACAAACATAACACGTCAAAAAACTGCAGCTAACAGATATAGAAATTGCGTAAATTAAATTGTAGAAAATAGGGAAAAATAACTGCAAACACATTCGTATCTAAAGAACTATAAGGACTAATAACTATAACATACATAAAACAAAACTAAATGTAGAAGACAACAGTGATTAAAGAATATAAACAGAAAATTGTTACGAATACAGAAATCAATAAAATGCGGAAAAAGCAAAATTCAGTAAAGGAATGACCTGCCCCAGTTTCACAAGGCAACAAACATAATCAAACTGAAGAGAATAAATCTTCGCAGAAACACTAAGCATATAAATTGAAGAATAAAAAGTAAATAAAATATTGTTTTGTTCAAAACAAAACAGGAAGAAATAACAAACCAAATACACATTACATTAAATATAATATACTAGCAAGCACACCCAACGTTGTTCAGGATTAAGTTGCATAATTCGTGAATCGCGAAATCCTCCAATCGAGATATTTCACTGTTCCTTGGTGGTAATTTCTCCCTTGCAAATATATGTGGTAACCGTCTGTTCCTCATGGAAAGAACAATGGATACATCAAAGGATCATTGGATCGATGTAATTCTGAAATTCTCAATCCGCCTTGTTTCAACTGAACCACAACATATCTATTTCCTGTAGCCTTATTTGACGTTAAAATTGTAACTTCAGCCCCTGCTGGTGCATTAAAACGCCGAGCATGTTCTCTCTTGGCACGCTTATTTTCCCCGACGTTTATGGTAAATTTAACTCTTCTTACAGATGGATTTCAACCTTAGGCAGATGTATTTATGTGACCAAAGCTGGTCGTGACAAACAAGGAGTTGTACTCCCTGAGCCTTGACAAGGGAACAGTTCTAGAAATAACTGAGGCAGAGGTGAAAATAGACCCAATGTAACCTTTCCATTTCCACAGCACATTCTAGTGATTCTCCAGTAAATTTCTTGGCGCCTCACTAACAAAGTTTGGCCATTTCTCCAATTGCAGCCTTGTTACATGGGTAACTTTTGTCATACAATAATGCAGAACGATTAGCATTTTGAATCTCTAGTTGTCTTAAATTTTGATACCTGTTTCTATCAGCAATCAAACGCTGCTGTATCTCTTCTTCAGACTAATTTCTTCTTGCCAATATATGGCAAAATATATCTTACTCCTGGCTTTCTTAACGCTCGTCAAAGGTTTCATTTTTCCGAGACTCTGTTTGCATCTGTCTCTGTCTAGAAAGTCATTCATTCCTTGTATCAGAGCTTTCAGATTCGCGAGACTCTCTTTGTCTTTGACCGTGCCTAGAAAGTCGTTCTTCCCTTGCCTCACAGCTTTTAGATTGACGACGAAGCTTTATTCTTTGTGCATGTGGAGTATTTGCATAAGTGGATTTTCTTTTCCGTGGCATAATGGGTGTCTGGAGAAAAAGTAATAAAAGAAAATGTTAAAAATAGAGGCATTTACTAATACGTTTTCTTGACATAATTCTAGTAATGTTTTGTCATAGATAAAATATGTAAATTTGCAGAATTTTTCTATAAAAGAGAGGTGATTTTTCTTTTACGTTTAATTGAAAAACCCGTGATAATAGAGGTTCAAATACTCAAGTTACGGGTTTCCAAACTTTGCAATATAAGGGGGTTTAGCCCCCATTAGGGTGTCTTATTTAATATTGTTGACATTTGCTGATATTTTGGGAATAGGCATCATTTCTGTTCATTTCACTATGATTTAAATTACATTTAAATCAACGGGAAAAAAATTACAGTAGTGGGGTTTGTGTCATCCCCCTGCCCGGAGACCTCTTTGATCGAAATGAAATATACTTTTACAAATACCCTGGGTAACGTAGTTTCAGAATATATACAGTTATGGGGCTCTATCTCCAAAACCCTAGAAAAGTTTGAGTGGAGGGAAAGGGGTTGTGCCCCCGGGGACCCTTTGATCAAAATGAAATATACTTATCCAAGTACCCCGGTTAATGCTGTTTCAGAATATATATGGTTCTGGGGCTTTATCTCCAAAACCCAAGGAAGAGTTCAATAACAAACAAGCAGACAGACAGAGGCTAAACCACCCGTGATAATATAGGTTCAAATACTCAAGTTATGGGCTTCTAAAATTTGCAATATAAGGGGGTTTAACCTCCATTAGGGTTTCTTAATATTATTGAAATTTACTCGTATTTTGGGAATAGGCATCATTTCTGTTCATTTACCTATGGTTTAAGTTTCATTTGAATCAATGGGAAAAAATGGGGGATGAGGTGGTTGTGCTCCCCGGGGACCCCTTTGGTCTAAATGAAATATACTTATCCAAGTGCCCTGGGTAATGTAGTTTCAGAATATATATATGGTAATGGGGGTCTATCTTCAACATCTAAGGAAGAGTTTATATGAAAAACGGATTAGACTCAAACTATCACTCCTATATTATATTTTAATTGGTTAAATGAATCTTATATTATCTTTTACTTGGTTAAATGAATTGGTTAAATGAATTTCTACTCTTTTCCGATATTCACAAGATGTCAACGCTGAAGACTAGAAGCCATGTTAATTGGTACAGGGAAAGAGCTTCCTGTATCAGAGCTTGGGTTGTGCCAGTAGACAAAAACTAATGCACAATTCAAACTGTCAGTGATGATAAAGTGTCGAGCAATTGAGCTAAGACTAATGGAATTGTGGCGGAAAGCAGTACACGGATCACTTGGTAAAGGAAACTTGGCAATGAAAAATGCTTTTATACACTCACTTGATACACCATTCAATATTTTGAACTGTAAGTGTTCCATAG
Source organism: Octopus bimaculoides (assembly GCF_001194135.2). NCBI lineage: Eukaryota > Metazoa > Mollusca > Cephalopoda > Octopoda > Octopodidae > Octopus > Octopus bimaculoides. The sequence continues at coordinate 91,096,586 of NC_068981.1, forward strand.
TTTTGTGTTCAAAAGAGGATTGTTCTACCACTGGTAAGAGAGGAAATCCTTCCCGCATTGACTGTTGTTGCCCTTGTGAAATGAGGATACCTTTTCTAGAGCTAGATTTCATAACCTCACAGAGAACAATAGCAGGAGGCTAAGGCAGTATGCAAATGGGCTCAACTGATTATAAAGAAAGTAAGAGACGGATTTCTACTGAAAACAAGAAAGGCCTTGTGAGAGAGAGGGAGGAGAAGAAGAGAATGAAGAGTGAAGTCATGCAAAAAAAGCACAGCACTGATGTAACGTTTATCAGTTTTTTTGATAGTTCTTTTGAAGAAAATGAAGTAACGTCAGATGAAACTTCTAAAGAATCTTCTGAAGCGATACCAAAAAACAGAAAAATACAATACAAGAGACATTTCAAACTTTGCATTAGCTAGTATTCGTCACCATACTGGACTCCGTGAGGCTGCTGCAATTGCCACTGCCGCTTAGATAGATGCAGGCCTCAACAGTCAAGAAGACTAATCTTTGGTTATAGATCATAATAAACTTATAATTACGTCAGAAAGTAATGAGTGAGATATCTGATCACCAAGAAAAAGAATTAGAAGGAGGGCTCTCCTGTCTTTTGTTTGATGGAAGAATAAATGAAAACAAAGTTATGATTGAAGTAGATGGAATTTCCAGAAAATTTCCAGGTCTAATCCAAGACGAGCACTACATTGTCTGCTTGGTGGCCAGTTTTTGTTTCATTTTACCCCTGAAGTTGAAGTGGAAGGGAAAAACATGCACAGATAATT
>NC_068981.1:91097728-91099439 GCF_001194135.2 Octopus bimaculoides
ACATATGTATATGTGTGTGTGTGTGTGTGTGTGTGTGAGTGTGTGTGTGTATGTGCGTGTGCGTTCTTTATGTTAAACATTTTCCCATTTAATTGAGCGTTTACTTTTACTTAGTAGTTTTTGTAGATACTATACTTTAACTTGAATAATATCGACATGACTTCGCGTGCTAAGCCATCGTTTGACTATGATACATTCGAATTCGGCTTGACTTTATATAGCCTGTATTTTGCTATAATTTTCTACTGTAGATGGAGCGTATATTGCATAACATCGTCAAGTTAATACGTTCACTGTGTACGACCTTTTGACATTCGTTGATAGCTTTTGATCAGTAACTGTCTTGTATGTGTAGTCGATCAAGCCATTAATTTTAAGGCAATATCGAAGAAACTGATTATTTGCCAGTGTGTACACATTGCGTTTTAAACACATTTTACAAGATTAGTGCAATCCTTCATGAATTTATGCTATTTTTTTTTTCACTTGAAGTTTAAGAAAAATGATATGGCCATCATCCCTATATATGCCGACTGATATAGCTGTAATCATTACTAATTTCGTTCACAGCGTTTAATCCAATTGCTACGTGTATATTTTCGATTTATTTTTATTTTTTTAATTCAAAGTTTCTTGAAGTAGACAATGTATATACTTCCCTAGATGATTCCATATCTGTCGATTCTATAGTGATGCTGGTACATGCGAAAGTAATGACATCCTTTAGAATCAAGTTGGAACAAAATGCTCGAGTTTGTTGTTGATGGAGTTAAACTAATGGATAAAATGGATTGAATTGTTCTGAAGCAGGAAAGTAATCTTGATTCTATGTGAAAATTCAAAAGCATTTTGCATATTATTTGTTCAAGAAAGCGATTATGATAAATGTTTTGTATTAGCATTTAAGAGACAAGAAAGATGGCTGGGTGAAGAAAATAATGTCCAGAGAAAATATTTCAAAGTTGGAAAGAAATCATGTTCATCCGAAGATAAGGCAATGTAAGATTAGTTTACTTAAACTTGTTAAGTAAAATGTCTAGGTAACATTGACAAATTTTCTGCACTCAGAAAACAGTGAATCAGAGCAAATGCCACGGGTATTATTTCCGTAGCTCTGAATGCAATGATAATACGGCGTGTTAAAGGACGATTTAGCAGCTGTTTCTTGAAAATCAAGCAACTATCTATAATATTTTTTCTTTGAAAAGTTTACACGCCAAAACTTATTGAATTGTACATTTAAAGTACAAAACTATAATACTTCTCACAGCTCAGTTTGAATACAACAATTTAACGTGGTAATTTGAATACAAAAACATTCATTTCTTATAGCTGAATCGATTATATCTTAGCTAAACGACACGACAGCATCAAGAAAAGTAGCAACATCGCGTTAGTCTAAGAGGTTACTGGTGAATTGTAAACTGAATTCAGGAAACATTCGTGTTGTTATTAAATCTTTCAAGATGAACATACCAATAAAGGAAGAATACAAAATGTTATTGAATTCTACATTTTATTTCAATCATTTGTATCTTATTATCTCTGTGTCTTTCACTTTCTCTCCCCCCTCTCTCTCTCTCTCTCTCTCTCTCTCTCTCTCTCTCTCTCTCTCACACACATATTTACACATTCACACAACTATATGTACATATTTTCAGACATTATTATAAATTCCCCAATATGTATGTATGTATCTGCCCCTTTTCTC
>NC_068981.1:91100449-91102084 GCF_001194135.2 Octopus bimaculoides
TATATATACATATATACGACAGGCTTCTTTCAGTTTCTGTCGACCAGATCCACTCAAGGCTTTGGTCGGCCCGAGGCTACAGTAGAAGACACTTGCCCAAGGTGCCACACAGTGGGACTGAACCCGGAACCATGTGATTGGTAAGCAAGCTACTTACCACACAGCCACTCCTGCGCCCTTAATTATTAATTCATAATCTTTTTACCTTATGGTATATTTTTTTGCATGTTATTCCTCATGATATTATTGTAAACGATAATATCCTTACATATATGTTTATCATTTATTATTTACTTGGACCAGTTTTTTGAAATTTGCTGTGGCATTAAAAATAATCATCACGCACACTGTTGAGATGGTCAGTTTCTATGACCCCCTGGTCACTAAGACTAGCTGATGAGAACTAAGTGGCATTTTCCCAAAATTTGAAACCGTGACGATACGGGTGTGTCTGGCTTTACAATTTTCGATTGTTTTCGTTATTGGTACGTAGGCTTAGAATTCCTGCTCACTCCCACGATTTCAATTAATGTGTATCAATGAAATTTGTGGTTGTGGTCATTTTGTCATTTCCTAATTTAGCGTGCTGGTACTATTTGTAGCATCCCTAATTATTGATATATATATATGTGTGTGTGATTGTGTAGGTATGTATAATACATGCATATGAGGTGTGACCAATAAGTATCCGGACTCTTGCCATAGTAACGGAGCTAAAGCACGAAGAGGAAAGATGCTTCGCACAGATTGACCTTGAGCTCTGCTGTGCAAGTGTTCTAAGCTTTAACATTTAGCTCACTTTCGCTGCCTTAACCACTGGGCCATTGTTTACAGCAAGGCTTGGAAGGAAGGTATGTAGCGTGTGATCATCGTATTGACCATGACTGAGAAAATTGTCATGGCGATACCTGCTCAGAGGCCTATGCAAATTTACAGAAAGTGCATGGGGGCAGTGTATGAGCTGCACACAAGTGTGCGAGTGCTTCAGACGTTTCCATGATTTCAGTGGTTCAGACGTCTCCGAAAAATATCGATATTGACAAAAGTTCTGGGAGACTTGCAACCAAAAGAACTGATAAAAACATTGCAGATGTGCGGGCAGCTGAGAGGTTAAATCGTTAAATCAATATCCGTGAGATATCAGAGGATGAGCAGATTAGTTACGGTTCAGTTCATTATAACTGAAGATTTGGGTATGAGTCGCGTGTTTGCTAAGTTTCTGCCAAAATTGCTTTCAGCTGACCAAAAAGATACCCGGATTTCAGTTGCACAAGGTCTCTTTGACTGTGTCAACCTTTTGAAAACTTTGCGGAAGGCTTTGAGCAGGTATCACCAAGCTCTTGGCAAAATTTGATGCAAATTCTCTGCTAAACTTCTCTGTCACAGAGAAGCACTGCCGTAAGCAGTGGAAGAGAGCTAGAAAGCTAAAACTTAGTGCGCATGCACCGAAGAGTTCAAGGTGAATCTGTGCTGAGTGGCTTTATTCTGCATGCTTTAGCTTTATTACTATGGCAAGAGTCCGGATAATTATTGATCAAACCACGTGTATGTGGATATGTATACATGTATATATATATGTATATATATATATGTATATATATATATATATATATATATATATATATATATATATAT
>NC_068981.1:91102346-91106328 GCF_001194135.2 Octopus bimaculoides
ATATATATACACACACGCATAGTTCATGTATTTTATTCTTCTAATACGCCACCAGCATTTTCTTTATTAAAGTTTAGAGTTACAGTTCAAAATGTTATTGAATTTAATGAGGAAACGATATAACATAAAAAGTATTCGACTTGTAGAATGCTTTTAAATATCAACTTCTTATTTTTGATTTAAAAAACACATAAATTGAATGAAATACTTACTGAAGTTACATCTTTTCATCAAGGCATATAATATGCTATTCTGTTTTATTGAATAATTTAAAAGTGAAGATGTATATTTATTTGAAATTTAAAAGAAAATTGAAATGTATGTCGGCCAGTAATATACATACCATTCATATCATCTATGGTGTTTGCATTCTTTATCTATTTATGTAGGTAAGACCAAGATTATAGGTATAGGAGACGACTGAGACTTTATACCAATCATACCTTATCCAATAGCTTTGCGTCATAGAAAACTGATATGATTTCAGCAGGAAATACTACTAGCATTTTAGATACCGGACATTATATAGAGAGTTCTCACAATCACCATTGTCACCGTTCGTGTCATCGGACAGCTGTGAAAACTGTTATGTTTGAGTAAACAAAATATCCTTAAGATTGTGTGTTAGCGCTGCCATGAAATTATATTTCTGGAAGATTGTACTAATTATAATTGACAATGTTTTTCCTATGATTTAAAGTTTAACATTGTGACTTTTACCTTGGTGTATAATTTTCGACAGCCAAATCTGAAACCATAGTTCGGTAAGAGTTCAAGTTATTTCATTTGAGTTATATGAATATTTTTCTCGAGAAAAGGAATGGGACACACTAGGTAATTTCATTGCCCTTAAGATGACATTATTGCACTCCTGATGATAATAAACTGCACACGGTTAGAAGTGAAATATTCCGCAACTAATTACGATTGAAAGTTTCTTTTCGTTGCTTCTATCGTTGATGATTTTGGGATAATAATATCTTTTATTGAACAAAAATTTAAGTATCATGTTATAGAAGTATATTAAATAAGTAGTAATCTCTTATTTTAGCAATTATCTTTTTGCAATACAATGTATCGTAACATTGAAATTGAGAGCAGTATGGTAAAAATGTAACGTAAAAGTCTATATAGTATAGAGTATATAATTTCATAAAGTAATATCATACCGATTTGAGTGGTTCGAACATATTCTAACCTATCTATAGTTGAAACAAAATTTACGATCTGCTTCAAGGCATCCATAACCTTTCATATTTCAATATAGGAATTTTATTAACTATGTCAGGTGTTGGAATGTGCAAGATACATTGTTCGCTCAGCTTTGTTGCAATGGTTCCATTTAAAGCTGGAATGTAATGATTAATAATATAATGAAAATGATGTAATACGCCTACGTCCGCATAGATGTATATATGTGTAGATGTACATATATGCATATTTATGTGTATATCCATCCCTATATATATATGCATACATTACTTATACACGTATATTTACTGACAGTAACGGATCATTTTCGTGTTCTAAAATCATCACCTAACAGAATAATAGATTATATACTGCTATGATACCCGAATGAGATGTAGGGTTTAAAATTTAAATATCAATTTTAGCATCAACCTAACAAGTGCTGGTGGTACCGCGACGTGTGAAATACTCTAAACGCGTCCAGCTCCTTCTCTTCGTGAAAGTAATTCACAAATTACACACAAAAAAGAAAACAATAAGAGTTAGTACTCATTGCGTATTAATATGATAACTTAGTAAAATTAATCCAAAACTGATATAAATGAAATCCATGCAAATCTCAAAACTGATATGAAGTAATAGGTATCATTGAAATAAAATAAATTATAGAAATTGGTATAGAACTTCTACGAATCACTTCATACGCTAGTGTGAAAATAATCGATGTGCTTATCCGGGATTACCGAGAATACGACGAAGCAAACGAGTATGCCTGGAAGAATATTTGGTAAGATTTAGGCCTTTTCCGATCGAGCTATTACCTTTTTTTATGCCGAATAACTGTCGAGGGCTCCTGACCTAATACTTAGGATGTTGCACTCACGATCGCGAGATTCTGGTTCCAATTCCAGGAGAATGGTTGCGTTTTGTTGTTAAGCAAAACATTTCGTCTCGCGTTGCTCTGCGGTCACTTCGACATCTTACATGTTGTACACCGTGCACCTGTTCAGGTAGTGTAGATTTCATGGAGAGAACGAGATAATGTACAGCACAAACATTTCAACACTATAAACAAATCATTTGTGCAGGTTTCTCAACAAGAAATTGCAGAACCGTCTTTCTCGGACTACGAGAGACTACCATTTCTCCGAATAATTTGTCTAATAATTTGTAGCGGATGATAAAAGAAATTCTCTGAAATTTCCCGTCATTATGTAGAAAGTATAGGATACTTTATAACTTAATTATAACCAGTAAAAGGAAAAAGGAAACGAAATAAATAACACAGATACAAAAAATGAACAATGCACCGATATGGCTTTGTTGTTGGCACTCCGTCGCTTACGACGTCGAGGGTTCAAGCTGATCTGATCAACGGAACAGCCTACTCGTGAAATTAACGTGCAAGTGGCTGAGCACGCCACAGACACGTGTACCCTTAACGTAGTTCTCGGGGATATTCCGCGTGACACAGTGTGACAAGGCTGATCCTTTGAATTACAGGCACAACAGAAACAGGAAGTAAGAGTGAGAGAAAGTTGTGATGAAAGAGTACAGCAGGGTTTGCCACCATCCCCTGCCGGAGCCTCGTGGAACTTTAGGTGTTTTCGCTCAATAAACACTCATAACGCCAGGTCTGGGAATCGAAACCGCGATCCTATGACCGCGGGTCCTCTGCCCTAACCACTGGGCCATTGCGCCTCCACATGGCTTTGTAGGTAACAGATAAAACAAAAGAAATTGTTTGTGTACTAACATTGTTTATTTCGATACTGTTGAGTATATCTATACATTTTAGCCAACACTATATCGAACTAAATTTTAGCCAACATATTGTAGCTAGGGTTTTAGTTAACTCTCTATGTAAGAGATAATTACGCAAAATTGTATATATTTCATTTAATTCAGACCATGATGATATTGGCTATCTATTCAGTATCTCTGTATTTTAACAGGAAACTCTTCCACTGATGAAATGCCAACACAGAATTAAAGATATTCTGCTTGATACCTCTTTTTCTCTTTAGTCAAGATTTTGTATATACAGAAAAGGTGTTTATATATTTAATAATATATAGTGCTGGCGAAAATCTATGCATATACTCTGGAGTATGAAATAACATTAGAACAATCTAAAGATAAAGCACTGAAGACATCAGGAATAAAACCAACAGACGAGTTTACAATTCATGCTTTCAAAGCACTGCACAAATATGTATGCATGTCTAATCCCTCATTCACCGACTTCTCTTCTTCTTACTGTAATAGTAATTTATATCTTTATGCTTTTTTTCTATATGTAATCGGACATAAAATTTTTGTGTATGGCTGAGTGAATTACTCTTCCAGTTAGATAAGTTTCAAGTTGTTACTCACCAAACATGAGTAGCATGAAGTTATGAGCTAATACACAGGGCTGGAAAACTTATAGAATCTCAGTTTGGAGATGATGCTCAGTAATGCTCAGTGGGTGATCGATGCAACAGCGAGGCTGTGTCCGTCCGACAGGGACATCAACACCGGCAGTGGTAGCAGCAGCAACAACAACTTGTAATAGTAGCAACAGCAGTGTTAACGGTACCAGTAGCAGCAGCAGCAGCAGTGGTGGCAACATATATAGTCAATTGAAAGAAGACAGAGAAAAAGAAAAAAGAAAGCAACAAACAATTGTGTGTGCGCAGCACAAGCAATGAGATTGCGTGTGTGGGGAAGATGTGTGTGTGTCAGTGTGCGTATGAGTGTGTGTGGAAGTGTATGTATACACACTCACATATATATATATATATGTATA
>NC_068981.1:91106338-91107666 GCF_001194135.2 Octopus bimaculoides
TATATATATATATATATATATATATATGTATGCGTGTATATATATATGCGTACATATATGTGTGTTTGTGTGTGTTGTATATCTGTGTGTTCTTTGTTTGTTCGTGCGTGTGTACATGTGTGTGTGTGTGTGTGTGTTTGTAGAACAGAACATCACATATTCGAGTAAATGAACGCTACCAATGATTGATTACATAATAATGATGCGCATGTGCTGAAGAAGGTGGAGAGAGAAAGAAAAAAGAAAGAGAGAAAGACGGAGAGAGGGGGAGTGAGAGGGAGAGAGTAGAAGTTGGCAATAAGGCTGTATGTGTACGTAAAGATTGTGAAAACTGATGATCCAGTGTAATGCGTGTTGTGGAATATAGCAAGTGTTGAGGGAGGACTAAGAATGAGACGCTGAGAGAAAAGTCCTCGTCTAAGTGGTAACTGAGAGAAGTTTACTAGAAGTAAAACTGGAAAGTAGAAGTCTTGAGCTTCGACCTAGTTTGTGCTATTCATAAAGATCTAACCTACCCAACGTATTCTGTTCTGTATCAGATAAGGTTTGCACTATTCCAAATGTAATTATAACATACACTTACATACACAAATACATAAATAATGGAAGTACATGCACACACCTATGCACATGTGTGTATGTATGAGTGTTTATATATGCATATGTTATTGAAAATGCACTTTAAAGTAAATGAGGGAAATGAAGAAGCCGATCATGCATGAAAGGCTGCACTAAATTTGGTGGTCGAATAAAAAAATTCATCAAATGCCAAGTAACCGACAATTACAAATAATTTTCGATACTTGTATATCATTGCCAATTGATTTCCCTCATGCACTTTACATAAAAAACCACGCACACATGCACATAGGTGCGAGCCTATCTACATATATAAACATATGTATACGTGCAGATATGTATAAATTGTATGTTAGAGAAAGTAATTAGAATTATACAGTTTACTGTATCCGACATACTGGGGAAAATAAAATAAATGGATTATAATTCTAGTTTTGATTTCTGAATGCAGTTCAGTCTTTCATTCCTACTTCTTTCCTTCGCTTCGTAAAGTACAAATATGTATGTATGTATGTATGTATGTATGTATGTATGTATGTATGTATGTGTGTATGTATGTATACGTGCAGATGTGCATGTTTTGCTTTATATATATATTCTCATGCATATAGTTGCATATCTAGAAACGCTCATATATATTTAGATGATAAACTTCTAGAATGTTTATCATTTATATGTATGCATGTATGTATGTATGTATGTATGTATGTATGTATGTATGTATATATATATATATATATATATATATA
>NC_068981.1:91109654-91110166 GCF_001194135.2 Octopus bimaculoides
ATAAATATATATATGTATATATACATTTTTATATATATAATATAATATAATATAATATATATATATATATATACGTCAAGAAATAATTATTGTTTCTTTCAAGAGACGAAGAGAAATGAGGAAAGAATAATCTAACATTGGTCATAGAACAAACATTAAAATGAGTTAACGACTCATATATATATATATATATGACGACCGCTCCATCGTGACAGACGATAGCCATCCCATCAACAATCCACACATATCATCACGCAGTACAATCACTCCGTTGGTGAGCCCTCAAGTGACTTTGAAGTCCGGCTGCTGAGCGACAAGGTCTACAGCACAGATGACAAATGTTCAAGCCTCTCGATCCTTGCCCGCTGGTATCTGATTCTAAGGAAACGCTTCTGTGAACCAGCATATGTCTCTTAAGTCCGGGTATTGTTTTACAAACCTTGTGACATATGCCACAGGTCGCAGAAGGCGGTTGGTATTTAGGGTGTCTGGAATTTCTACCCTCATGTGTT
>NC_068981.1:91114532-91118751 GCF_001194135.2 Octopus bimaculoides
CCAACAATATATGTGTGCTTTTGTGTACCATGTGTCTTAATAGACACAAGATGTGATCTATTTCTAGCGCATTAATTGTCCACGTTAGTGGTCGACGTTATTTTTTAAAATGTACCTTAATCCCCTGAGATTGCAGATAATATTTCTGAATCTCTTTGATTCTTTAAATGTGCTGGCCCCTGATAATTAATCGATATTAATTAATATCGATTAATTATCAGGGGCCAGCACATTTAAAGAATCAAAGAGATTCAGAAATATTATCTGCAATCTCAGGGGATTAAGGTACATTTTAAAAAATAACGTCGACCACTAACGTGGACAATTAATGCGCTAGAAATAGATCACATCTTGTGTCTATTAAGACACATGGTACACAAAAGCACACATATATTGTTGGCAGGCGAGAGTTGTCATGTGTGCGCGTGTATATGGTTCTGCTAATTACGGCTTAATGGTAAAATTCAAAAGTCTTCGTTTTGGCGCGCTAATTCCAGGAATATATCCGCAGAAAATATTTACTGCGTCGAATATATTCAGTATGAGAACATGAGTAATGGGTAAATATTATTATAAGATCTGGTAATTAGTCATATATTAATATATTAATTCGGTGGTTCCGGTGTTGGAGCAGACAACTCTCGCCTGCCAACAATATATGTGTGCTTTTGTGTACCATGTGTCCATATGAGAGGTCTCCCCAAGTTAAATAACACAGTATTCAACGCTATAAGAAAGCATCCACATTACGTTGTATATAAAGATTATCTTTTAACACATACATACATACATAGACATATTTCAGGGTGATAGTTTATATGTAATGTCGTTAGTACTAGCAGTGAATCCCTTGTCAGCCCTGTAAACTAAATACCAAGGCTACATACTAGGGTATGCAGAAAAGAATAAAGTTAATGTTGCCCACACATTTTTTGTTGATGGCCTACATTTATATTCTGATAATATGACCAGCATCAAGAGACTATTAAAATTAGTCACAACATTCTCACGAGATATAGGAATGGAGTTTGGGCAAGATAAATGCACATACATGATACTCAATCGAGGAAAAATCGTCAATCAGGTAGAGAACATGTACATAGATGGCTTGTCTATCTCCCCTATTCCTAACAATGAAAGCTTCACGTACCTCGGAATCGATGAGAATTTTGCATACGTTGGTGCTGTGAATAACGAAAGAGTACTTCTGTAGACTTCGGAAAAGAAGTAACTCAGAGCTGTCTGCATCAGCAAGATAATGTCACAATGTTTTTGCAGTACCAGTGCTAATACCAATATTTGGGATACTAAATTGGGCACTCGATAAGATATGCAGCTTGCACATCAAAACGAGGAAGGTACTAATCAACAGTGGTAACTTCGACATTAACAGTGACACTGATAAGAATTAAGTGAGCCGAAGTGATTGCGGTAGAGGCATAAAGTTAGTCCAAACAACCTTTGAATATCGCCTTGTAACACTCAGAAAACATCAGCTGAACAGCGAAGGAAAAATAAGTATATTCCCCATAGGAGGGGGTAGCCACAACAAGACACACACCAAGCATTCCATTCATTTCCCAGCTGAAAGAAGCGCAGCCCATCCTATGATCGAGTCAAGGCATAGAAGGCAACCCCCGATATCAGCAGCGAGGCACGACAGCATATGCTAGTTTACTCCCGCCACATCATGCTGGTTCTGTACCCCGTTGAGCATCATCAGATTCACTCATCCATCCACAAACACTATCCAAGTTTTCCTATCATTAATAAACTCTCTTGCCTCTCTCACTCCAACACCTCTAACCACCAAAGCTTTCCTCATTCCATCCATCCACACAAACTGAGGTCTACCTATGTTCCTGCTGCCTACCACTTCTGCCTTCATAATCCTCTTTACCATCCGCTCCTCATTCATCCTCTGTATGTGGCCAAACCACCTCAACATTCGTCTTTCCATTCTAGTACATAGATTTTCTCTCATTCCTGCTCGCCTTCGCACCTCCTCATTCTTCATTCTGTGTCACACCAACCATAGCTCTCAAAAATCTCATTTGAAACACATCTAGTCGCCTCCTTCCCGCCTCTCTCAGACCCCACGTCAACGCAATCAACATAATCACGCCCTTATACACAACTCTTTTCGTTTCCATACTCAACCCTTTATCTCTCAGCATACCTTTCACAACTTCAAGTATTATACTCCCCTCTCTCACTCTGTATCCCACTTCCTCAGTCAGCCCCACAACCGCCGTCACATGTGATCCCAAATACTTAAAAACAGTCACCTCCTCTAATCTCACCATTTATACTTAAATTCATCCTTCCAGCCATTTCATCTCTCGAACATTTCATCACCTTACTTTTAGCAACATTCACTTTCAGTTCCCGCCTCTCACACACCCTTACAAACTCTATCACCAGTCTCCCCAGTTGTTCTTCCGAATCCGCCACCAGTGCTGTATCATCAGCAAACAACAACTGACTCATCTGTCATTTCTCTCCATTTCCTTCCACCATTTGGGCTCCCCTACCAAAGATTGTAGCATGCACCTCTCTCACTACACCATCCATATATATAGATTAAACAGCCACGGAGGCATCACGTAACCCTTTCATAACCTCACCTTCACATCAAACAACTCACTTACTTCACCATCCATCCTAACGCGCGCCCTACCTTTTCTATAGAAACTCTCTATAGCTCTCAACAATCTACTACCTACACCATACAACCACAACGCCTACCACATTGCATCACTATCCACACGGTCATTTGCCTTCTCTAAGTCCATAAAGACCCAATATACACCACTCCCTTTTGCCAAAAACTTCTCTGTCTGGTTCCTCCCTTTACAATCAGAATTTTCCCATACAGTTTACCAATCACACATAACAGACTTATATCCCTAAAATTTCGACACTAACATTTATCCCCTTTTCTCTTGTACAGTGACATTATAAGGGCACTGCACCAATCCATCCATATAACAAACATTCATAAGCCTCACTAACCATTCAATCACTGTCACTCCTCCTTTGTTTAGGTATTCTACTCTACATCTATACCTGGCGCTTTCTGGTTTGCCATCTTCCGCAAAGATCTCCTCAACTTCCCCGGGGGTTTCGTCTCTTATTCATTTATGTCATTTCATTTTCACACAGGACCGGTGGTTTTTGAGGAGAGGGTGATATATCGACTCCAGTACTTGACTGGTGCTTATTTTATCGAGACTAAAGACTGAAATGCTAAGTTACGCTCGCCGGAATTTGAACTCAGAGTGTAAAGACATAGCGGCATTTCGTCCAGTGCGCTAACAGTTCTGTCTTAAAGTGTTGAGAATAATACAAGGGGTGGGGTTTCGGGAATATTGATGCATAGAGGTTAATTAAAATTTCGTTACTCAATACCTATTTGGTCTGGCCTCATACCAAACACTCATTTCCTTCATTTGTTCCGTTCGACAGGTTGTATTATTAAATCTCTATCTTTAGTTACAGTAATTTTAATTAACTAGCTAATTAACTATCATATAAGCTAATACGACATGTTGCCACCAGTTTAACTGATTTCTCAATGCGATTGCTTTTCCAGGTTTAACAAATATTTAATTCACTATGAAACAATTTACATTAAGTAACTTAATTGAATTCCATGCATGTATGTGTGTGTATTTACGCGTGCATACATATAATTTATGCGTTTTATATGTGTACAATTATGTGTGTTTTTGCATGTATTTATATACAATGCACACGTGCGCGCGCGCGCACACATACATAATCACACATGAAAACAGCATATTAGATGCAATAAACAATGGAATTTATTACGTTTAAAAAGCAGTAATTTTATATTATATCGATTAACCTAGATGGAATATTAAATTAAATTCATGTTCTAGTATGTATGTTATCAATCAGTTTCATTTCTGTATTTCTTGTCCATAGAGAAAGAGCCGGACTCTAACATAGATTCAAGGCTCCTTCATTGGAACTTTTATCAACATCATCTAGGTATTTGTGCATATGTGTGTGTGCAGTATTTGGTGTTAGTGTATGCGTAGATTTGTATGTTTGTTTTATGGATGCGTTTTTATGTCTAGATGCATGCATATGTATTTATGTACTAAATTTTTGGAAAGTTTTACATATCTTTACAGTTCCATTGATGGCTTGAATCTGTAGTCTTCTTATCAGCCTTTTTCTTTCAGGTTTT
>NC_068981.1:91120242-91122931 GCF_001194135.2 Octopus bimaculoides
ATCGACAAAGAAGCAGTGCGTAATTTTGGTGTTTCTGTTTGCCTGCGTTCCAATTAGATACCCTTCAGACTTCTTCAGCATGTATGATAATGGGTTTACCGACAGTATGAACAGCATCACAGAGAGGCTGTCTCCTTGGAATATCCCCCTGCGATATTGTATTTTTTTGCTGGTGATACATCCACTTACTGTATTTAACTTCACGATGGTGGCCCAGGAAGATGTCAGGTTAGATATGGCATTAATCAAGTTCCCTGGGACTTTAGCAAGTCGGAGGGCTTCTAGCATCCATGAATGGGGGACAGAGTCGAAGGCTTTTTTATGTATGTATGTATATATGTATGTATGTATGCATGTATGTATGTACTCTATACACATACGCATATACACACACATAGACACACACACGTTCCACCTTAATAAATTGATTACAAGTCCTTTTAAACTGTTTCTAATACACTTCAGCTATTTTATCTTGTAATGTTTTTTTATATTTAAATCTATATAATTTTATTTGCATGAACATTAACATGTTTGGTGGAACTTATTAGCTCTGTGGGTCTGTGAGTGTATGAGTGTATAGAAATAATTTTATATAAATATATTTATACACGCACACGCACATGTATATATACATGCATACGCACAAACATATATATATATATATATATATATATACATATATATATGTCTATAGAATAGTGGTAAAACAATGCACCAATATTTATATATATAAACATGTATATATATATCTTTATATACGTTTTTTCACTTATGTCAGCGAGGAAGCCGAGCCACCATGCCTTCCTGTCCTATTGGCTTGAAACCTTTCCCAATCTATCCGGTTTTTCGTGCATATTTCATTACTATTGTAGTGATATCCACATCAAAAGATGAATCTTTACTACTGTCAGGTACCAGTTGTGAATCAGGGGATGCAATCCATCTTGATCAAATACATTGTGTGTCTTTCATGCATCTTTGTGTGCTGATAGAAGAGGGTTTGTGATTTTTCAACGTTCAATTGCATATTATTTTCTTCAGCCCATTTAATTTTAGTACTTAAGTCATATTGTAGGCATATACCATCTTTAGAGCTCTTTGTCATATAGGATACTTTTCTGTCGTCTGTGTAGCAAATGAAGGTGGCTATATTGACGATAGAGTCACTTTATGCATGTATGAGGAGGCACTATAAACAAGTTCACGATATGCATTCAGTCGTGACAGCTTTTGATCTTCCGTATGGAAGTGATGCACAAATTTTGCTGCAACTGTTTCCATTCGCTCCAGGAAGCTCCAGGATACACCAGTTATATCAACAAGATCGTCAATTGTTCAGCGACAATCCTCTAACATCAGTTCACGAATTGTGATGTTTTCATTCTTTCGCGAGGTAGACGGTCGTCCCGAACGAAGTTAGTCTTTAAGGAAAAAGTGACCATTTCTAAAGCGGAAAAACCACTCGTAAACTTGTGTTTTACTCATGACAGTGTTCTTGTAAGCAGTTTAAAGCATGACAATTGTTTCGGCTGCCGTTTTCAATAGCAGATAACAGAATTTCACGGAAGCTCGCTGTTCCTTCGTTTCAGCCATCGCAAAAATCGATGAACAGGGGAGAAGCACTGCAAAGCAAAGACGCACCACGTAGTAGCAGGACGTTACAGGATGACGATGGTCAGCAGACTGATGCCTGAGGGTCGCATTAAGTGGCTTCTAGCGGTGGAAGCCTGAACTACAACAGCCTTGTCTGACAGAGAACGTTTCCGGTTACTTCTTCGTATATCATTCCATGATCGATTTTATGGAACGCTTTCGCAAAGTTGAGACATATCACAGCCTCAGTTGAGTGATTAAGCAAAGTTTTAACATTCAGGTTTAATGTTGTTGGAACTTTGTCAAGCAGATTTTTCCTGGTCGAGAACCATGTTGGGCGTTAGTTTGTAAGGTATCTTCTTCAAAGAATGGGATTAATTTCCCTCTAAAGATTAGTTCCACGAGAGTGCTGGTATGTGAGGACTGTGAGATAGACCTATAGTTTATTTTTTCGTCTACTCTGCTTCTTAATGAATGAGGTATATTAAACCCTTCTTTAACATCCCTGGAAACCCATTTGATATATTAACCTGTGTCATGAACTCGCCCATATTGCAGTTCCTAAATCAGTGTTGCAGAAATACTCTTGAAAAGTCAGTTATGGTTAAAACGAAACCTACTCCTGAATTTACAACTAACAAAACTAATGGAATTATTCTTGTTGATCAGTGGTTGTAACAAGATTTGGCTTTATACACAACTGGTTCCTCTTAGATGTTTAATCTGAAGGCATTAAAAACCGGGAACCCAAAGTTTAACTGGTTTCTTCCCAATAAATGTTCATATTGTAGTTAAATTTGGTTATCAACTGAATTATATTCATAATACATATGTGTTTGTTTCTATGTCTATGTTTTCATATAAACCTCTAGTCATATGTGTACACACATAGATAATAAGTATATACATATATACTCACATAAATACGTACATATACAAGCATATCTATCTATATATCTATCTATCCATTCATCTCTCTTTGTCTGTCTCTGTCTCTGTCTGTCTCTGTCTCTGTCTGTCTCTCTCTCGCTCTCTCTACACACATATATATATGCGTGGTTGTATATATATATATATATATATATATATATAT
>NC_068981.1:91123017-91128009 GCF_001194135.2 Octopus bimaculoides
TGTGTGTGTGTGTGTGTGTGTGTGTGTGTGTGTGTGTGTGTGTGTGTGTGTGTATACGTTTATATATTTGTTTGGCAAGATTTTTGATGTGAAACCGTGTGTTGAAACAGATATTGTTGAATTTGGGGATGGTCATGTTGCCAGTTTAGTCAATAAAACACGTGTTTTGTTGGCGCTAAACTGGCAACATAACCATCCCCAAATACAGCAATATCTATCTATCTATCTATCTATCTATCTATCTATCCATCTATCTATCTATCTATCTATCTATCTATCTATCTGTCTATCTGTCTGTCTGTCTGTCTGTCTATCTGGTATAGCAAAACAATGGTTGAAAAATCACCAATGTCGCAATTAACCAGTGGCTGAATAAAATTTTATGTACAGCGCCGAAGTAGTATTAGTTTAAAATATCAATGTCTGTATCACACTTAAAACCAGATATAAATTAAAGATTTTCCCATCTTGATATAACCTAACGTATGTTTCAGTGAAAACCGTGTTAAATCAATCTTGCTTAGAGTAATTTAACTTGTTCACAATTTACTCCAGCGCTGACCACGCCGTCTTTACTCTGTGAATAAAGTGCCCATGATCAGATTTGAAGATACCGGAATGTTATTTGAGGAATTCTTCGTTGCTATGCGTAAAAGGCTGCCAAACCATACAGAGGCTCCGGCGTTAGTTTAAACACAATAATACTTGCGATAGTGGCAACATTGTTGTTGGCATTCCATTGCTTACGACGTGAGAGAAAGTTGTGGTGGAAGAGTACAGCAGGGTTCGCCACCATCCCCTGCCGGAGCCTCGTGGAGCTTTAGGTGTTTTCGCTCAATAAACACTCACAACGCCCGGACTGGGAATCGAAACTGCGATCCTATGACCGCGAGTCCGTTACCCTAACCACTGGGCCATTGCTCCTCCACCAATGTGGCAACATTAAAACTACGATTTTATACAATATATTTTGCTGCCTGCCGACTTGATGATTGACAAAATTTATTGAAAGGAATATGCTCTTGTGTATATGAACCCATTCATATCATTACATACAAAGGCAATAATACTCCATGCTCATATATAGACAATACCCCTGCTTAGCGCAAAACGGACCTTGATCATGCTAAGGTATAATCAATGGCATTCCATGACCGACCATAACGCATTAAGTGGGTAGTGTATAATATGACAGCATTTTGCTGTTATTTCTTGCAGACAAAGTATAGTATTTATGGCATGAGAATCTACAATATATCTTCTCAAAGTGTCATCGCTGAAAATTAATTACTCGTTAATTTGCTTCACTTTCACCACTTTTCTTCTCTGTAGCATTAGTTTACAGTGCGGCAGGTCAAAGTGAAAGTTCAATGACTTTATAGCTTTTGACGCAATGTAACGCTTGCCATTGGCATATTCAAAGCAACAAAACAGCGGCTGCTACACTTCTACGGATTTCTGTGATATTACAAAATCACAGATTCTAAGATAATTAAATTTAAATGAAATTAAAATAATTGCAGAAGCAAGTAAATGATTCCTCACGGACATGTCATCTATATTAATCATCACACTGACAAAAAAAAAAAAAAAGGGGGAAAAAAAGAAAAATTTACTTACGCGGCGTAGACTATCCAAAGTTCTCTAAATGACAAATTGGATATCACAAATGATTTAACTTCATCCAAACTGATTAATTTGAAATAAATTTATTATACAAATTAATTAGATACTTTAGAATTTTAATTATATTTCTGCATATATAATATTGTAATTAAATTGTTATAACGTGAATATTAGTTATATTATGGAATTATAGTTAGTACAATTTGAATTATATTTCTGCATATACTATATTCTGGTTAATTGTTTTAACGTGAAAGCTTTTGATACTATGAAATTTATATTATTACGAAAAATATTTGGCCCACAGACATCACGAATTCACTTCACAGATGTTTGACGGAACGGATGCATATTGGTATTTTACTAACAGCTTAATCGTGAGTTACACAATACACTGAACTTTAAACTTTAAACCGATGTCTCATTATGGAATCATATTTTACCTAGCTGCTTGAAAACGAACAAGGAAGATAGGAACCTGGACTAAATCGTGGGTTGTCAAATTAGTTGAGAAATATGAACTGAGATCAGCCTAAAAAAAACAATAAATCATATTTTTTTTTTGTTTCCGAAGCTAAATGCGAGAGCGGTTCACTCGTACTTATTTCTCTTTTACTGAACTGCTAAAGTCACACACACACACACACACACACACACACACACACACACACACACACACACACACACACACACACACAGCTTCTTTCAGTTTCCATCTACCAAATCCATTTGCAAGACTGGTCGGCCCGAGGCTATAGTAGAAGTCATTTACCCAGAGTGCCACGTAGTGGATCTGCTGAACCCGGAACCATGTGGCTGGAACGTAAATTCCTTACCACACAGTCTTGATAGAAAAGTTTTTAAAGAAGGGGAAGATGTATCATAACATTGAACTTAGATTATCTCATTATCCTACCTAAATCACTCTGTCTTAAAATCCCAATGGATTCGACTCCATTATTTATTCCAGCGCCATCTTCTAGGTGTGAATTCAGGCAATTTTTTTGTTGAATTGTAACGTGTGTTTATTGAATGCGTGAAACATAAAAATAACCATTGCAAAACACAGTCTTAGTGACGTGACTTGTGGCTGTTTTTTTAAATAATAGGTATGCCATAAATGAGCTGTCCTCAGGTCAAAAACATTTATTTATGAGGATACCTTTGTTTGTGTGTTTATAGCGATATTATCTAATACTACTTTCTCTTTTATAACGGTTGTAGGCGAAGTGAATCTCACTGCAATTTGTCGCAAATAGAATGGTTATGCAGAGATCTCATCAGACCTAAATAATAACATACACATACACTCATACACACACATACACCCCCCCACATACGCATTCGTCAAAATGCGTTATTTTATTCACTCTTGTTATTTTACCATCTGAATTCAAATTCTACCTGAAAATTACCTTACCTTTTGCTATTTAAAGATCGATATACAATAGGCCAATAATATATTCAGTTCAATAAATCTAATAGACTTTACGAAATGAGGGTATGGACTTGCCAAAAAGAATCTCGGTCATCATCGAATCTTCATAGATACAATAGGAGTTATCTCATCCGACTTTAGTTTACTTTGTAACAACAAAGAACCGATTTATACATTAAAACATGTATAGAAATAATTGTTAGAGATATTCCAAGCATCAAAACAATTAAAGCGGCTGAAAATATTAGAAGGTAATGAAAATAAGGTGACACTGTAGATTGTTACTTCGTAATAATCATTTCTTTTCCAGAAGCTTAGATATTTTATATCACGCGGCTTATTTTTTGTAACTTTACCTGTTCATATTTTAAACTGATTATAGTTTCCAAGTCAAACAGTCTTTATTTAAAACAACGTTTACTTTTTACAAGCTTTCTGTCTGAAATGTCCTAAGGTACTTTTTATTTTAAACTGATTTTTCCAACAAATAGGAAATGGTGAACGGTTCTCCACGTCAAGAAATTTATGCTGAAGGAATCATTAAATTTTGTTGGCAAACGAAGCTGAAGACAATGTTCTCTGAAGAAATTCACGTCCCTATTGCATTGGTTCCTGTTTGGAACTACTCCACCATGAGTCACCTTGGACAACTTTCTTCTACTGTAGAACCGGCTGACTAGTATTTTGGCAGTGGAATATGATAGATGGGGATTGTACGGAAACCCTTTCTATCTTTTATTTGCATCTCTTACTTCTTTCAGTCATTTGACTGCGGACATGCTGGAAAACTGTCTTGAAAAGCTTTAGTCAAAGAAATCAACCCCAGGGTTTACTTTTGTAAAGCCTAATACTTAATCTATTGGTCCCTTTTGCCGAACCGTTGCTACTGGGACGTAAATACACCGACACCGGTTTTCAAGCAGTGGTGATGGAAAACTCCAGACACAAAGATCCCGCCCCACATATATGTGATGAGCTTCTTTCAATTTCCAGCTACGAAATTCACTCACAAGGCTTTGGTCCGCCCGAGCTACGCCTGCATCTTATCTATCTATCTATCTATCTATCTATCTATCTATCTATCTATCTATCTATCTCTCTATCTATCTATCTCTCTATCTATCTATCTATCTATCTATCTATCTATCGCGCTGTATAATGTAGTTGGTCTATGAGCAATTAAAACGTAAAGACAAATTTATAAACAAGGGTACAATGCTGGTACTATTTTGCACCCTTGTATATACATATATATGTGTGTGTGTGTGTATGCGGCGTGTCTGTACGCGAGTGTTTGTGTGTGTATGTATGGGGAAACCCAGAGAAGTAGTGGTATATCTATCTGTGTGTGATGATTGTATAACCGTATATGTGAGTGTATTAGCGAAATAATAAAATTTAGCATGTGCAGACTAACATGTGAAACAAAGTAAACAGACAACATACACAATGCCACTCATGTCAAGCGTGTATAGACACGCTCACAGCGTGAAGATTGAAACAGTCGGCGTCTGCTAGATTCAAAGGAGCCAGTTGGATTTGATAGCATCGAAATCAAACATTTACTTACGGAGACAGCGATTTTATATTACCCGAGGAGATACAGCTAGGTCCTATTATACAAGCAAACCGTTACTTAATTTAAAATGAAACCTTGAATATATATGGATCTATGTTGTATCGAAATATGTGTAGTGGTCATTAAAAAGCTGTCGAATCGTACTCCATCTTACTCTATTTAATCTTTCATTTTTACTTTTTACACACGAAGAATGCCTAAACCTAGAAAATTGGTAGTATACCATAATACTGCTGGGTGTCTGGTAATTCTAAGGGTGAACGAGCTCTTTTTTTTGTACTCTAATACGTTCTTAACCGAATACAAGTCAACTATATATATGTATATATATATATATATATATATATAT
>NC_068981.1:91129387-91130345 GCF_001194135.2 Octopus bimaculoides
ATATATGTATATATATATATATATATACATGTATATATATTAATTAAATTTTGAAAATTTTGTTGCATAGCAATTTCCCATTATTCTTGTACCACATTTCTTTTTTGTAGTTATTTTCTATTTTGCTTTCACTGTATAGTTTTCATGATCATTTATTTTTTTATCTTTTAATAAACCTACTGATGTGGCTTGTTGAATTTTTCAGACTTTTACTTTTTAGATTAATTATTTCCAATGCAAGTCATTGCAAAATTTCTTTAGTGTTTGAATACAAATTAATGTTCATACAAAAATTTTCAGAAACTTTCATGTTTAATGTTATATAAAAATGGATTTAAAGAGTAAAAGCAAGGAAATTCATTTGGGTATAATACATAGTTAATGGAATGTATGCGTATTTTACAATAAAATTCAGAAGAGTTGTGTCGTATTTGATAAAAAAATAGAAGTCGAAAAATTAATTCTAATATCTTGTTATAGGCGATGAACTGTGTGTTAATAAGTCGTTGGTAAACGTGTACTTTGAACTTTGTTCAAGTGACGGATATTGTTTCAATTTATAGAGACAAACAAGAAAGTGAGTAATAGTAATTTAGTGCAATAGATAAACAGACGCCAGGTATCTCAAGAAATGATCATAATAGTACAAAAGAAAATGAAAAACTGCAGTTTTAACGAAAGATCAATGGAAGTTCATTTGTGTAGAATTCCCGAAGTACGCTAATTCATTTCGAAATTGTCTACATTTGGATTTTAAAGGAGCGTCATTTATTTATTGATAGGAATATATTTAATGAGAATGACCGCCTTAATATAGTTAAAAACGTTATTACATTCTCCGATTCTAAATAAATAAATTGAGACACAAATTCATCTACTTGAACAGATATATACAATCATCATTTAAGTTATATATATATATATATATATATATATATATATATATATATATATATAT
>NC_068981.1:91131715-91132355 GCF_001194135.2 Octopus bimaculoides
ATATATATATATATACATATATATATATATACATATATACATATATATTTATACAGATATTCTTTTATTCTTTCATTTATTTCATTCATTTGACGGCGGCTATGCTGGAGGACGTGTTTCTCTCAGTGTTTGTCGCCCCATCATCGCTTGACAACCGATGTTGGTGTGTTTATGTCCCGTAACTTAGCAGTTTGGCAAAATATAATGATATAATAAGTACTAGGCTTACAAAGAACAAATCATGGGGTTGATTTGTTCGACTAAAACCCCTTAATGTGGTGCTCCAGTAAAAAAGAAGAATAAAAGAATATATATATATATTTCGTATGTGTATTTCGTGTGCAAGATTCTTGATGTGAATACGTGTGTTGAAAGAAATACAATTAAACCTTGGGAGAGGCATTATGCCAGTAATAAACACACACACTGGTTCAGTCCTTTATTAATTTATATAGTTTTTGTTAAATTATTTCATTGCACTCTTGCAATCTCTTCAGTAACTTGTCTCTCCACTTCCATTTATTTTGAATGTATCATCTGCCGTTGTTTTGGCGTTGTTTCGAAACTGTTCGGTATGAGCATGTGAGTGTGTGCACGCTCATATGTGTGCACGCACTTATGTGTTCGTGCTTATATGTAA
>NC_068981.1:91132365-91136930 GCF_001194135.2 Octopus bimaculoides
GCACGCACTTATGTGTTCGTGCTTATATGTAAGTATGTGCGTCCATATGTGTGTTTGTAACAATTTCGTTTATATCAGATCAGATAGAGACTTTTTTTTTGTGCAACACAATTCGAGGGCATGATCGAAGGACTGGATGAAAGAGAGGAAGGAGTCAAGATGTTCGAGGGACAGTGAAGTGGTATATAAATTTAATACACAACCTAAAAAGCTACGAATATTTGCAGGCTTTTATGATACTTAGGCATATGTTTTAAAATACGCCATGTATCTTCAAGCAATCTTTCAGGTTTTGCTTCTGTGTTATATATATTTTAAAACCAACGTCTCTGGTCAATGAGAGAATAAGAATAAAGAAAACAATCACGAGAAGAAGGGAACAAAAAAGTAGAAACGACAGCAAGGAAACTAAGATCTCTGTTCTTGCTGATTGCAGAAACTACAATAAATGCAGGTGGTATAGAGGGAAAATAACAATAGATAAATCTGCAAGACAGCAACTTAATCAAGAGTGCTTGATGTCATTCAATTCGACAAAAGAAATCTGTCCATGTGCTTGTACCTGCTACAAAATTCAGATCTAGCACACCATGTGCTACACACCCTCACTGAGTCAGGAAAGTAGTGAGAGGGAGCGAAAGTAACAAGTTGCCAATTAGGAATTACGAGCCCTTAAAAATGTTTGGTGTAACAAAACACCCCATGTTTAAAAGTGTTATCCCCTTATTGAGGTAATTATCATGACTAATTCACGAAAAGCACCGAATATGAACATGAAATATAATAATGATACAGATTATTCATATTCATAGAAATAGAATTAATTAAAGGTATAAGACTTAACGTCATAGAATTAATTAAAGCTATAAAAGTGAACGTCATAGAAAAGTGAATTTGTACCAATCAAAAATTTTCTAACGATAGTAGCTGTTTGGATTGTGTGAATATGGAAATGGGAATTAGAAATTGGCTGGCAGATCGAATTTGCAAGAACCTTAGAACTTACCATATACATCACAATGCAATACGACATAATGATCTGGAAGTCTAGATTTTGGGAACTCATAACTTGTTGCTTCTTAAATTTTAAGTTTACTGACCGTGAAGCAACCCCTTGCATACCATTATTTGCACGTCGCTAAGAAACTATGTAATATAAAATATGTCTACAGATTCTATGTAACGCTAATTGGAGCCGACCTAAATCATCCTCTCTACATATAATATGTTGATGGTCTATACAATGTTACAGAATATAACAATACATATGGGCAAATCGAAGAGTTCATCAGTATTAAAATTTGATCATTGTACGCTAGGTAGTTTCTTTGGCCTCATCAGCTTTTAGTGCATATATGTGTGTAATGTGATGATAGTTTTTCATAACATTGACTACATACTTTTATCTTAACTAGTGGTCACTGAACTAAAAAAAAAGTGGTCACTGGGCTAAGAAAAAAGTGTATTTTAAAATTATCAATGATTTAAAACTACGTAATCCAAGTTCTGTTAGAGCGAAATTACAAAATGTATCCCGAAATTAATGGTCATACTTTACACTTAGCGCGAAATCTAGTAACCTGAGATACCCGTAACGTAGGGGGATATTTGTGTGTCTTAGATAATTTGGTGACTTTTTGCACACGCATGTGACTGTGTTTGAAGATTAAGTGTTGGTGTGTACGAGCAGGTGTGCTGTTTTAACGGACTTAATCGCTCGTGTGTATTTCTTTCGTAGACAAATTGACAAAGTTAGTATACTTGTGTGCATTTGTAAATATTTCAGAGTTTGTATTGAGTATATATGGTTTTGTGCGCTATGTGTGCAAATGTTTTAATATATTATACAAGTAATATCTCCTGTCATTAGAATTGTTAGTCCGTCAAATTAAATACGTTACAATTTTCAGTATCATGTCTAAGCATTCAGTGTTCAAATAATTCTCTAATCAATATGGTCTTACAATACAGAGTGATCGATAGTAATGCAAGTCATATATATTGCAGTACATTTCAAGACACTATGCCATTTGTCGGCAGAAGTTGGTATTATTTCTGAGTAATTAAGTAGATAAGAAGTTGAACACCACAATTCTTAATGTGTATTCCAACAAATTGCCCATCGTCTCAGAAGACTTCATCTAGTGTAAATTGATT
This sequence comes from Octopus bimaculoides, assembly GCF_001194135.2. NCBI lineage: Eukaryota > Metazoa > Mollusca > Cephalopoda > Octopoda > Octopodidae > Octopus > Octopus bimaculoides. Next base: position 91,134,523 of record NC_068981.1, read on the forward strand.
AGCGTTAGAATAGCTTATTTGTTATTAAATGTTTTTCACGCTAATCAATTTATACTATATGATGTCTTTGCAGTTCTATATATTGCAAAGCAACAGTTGTTTTTGGCAATGTTCTGAAGCTTACATCGCAGTTTTGACGGTCAAACTAATTAAAATAACCCATATTATTTTTTAGTTTACCAATCTATTGCAGGTTTTCTTGTAGAAGAGGCTTGACATTATCAGTGCATCTAAATTTTGCTAGATGAAGAACATTATAAGAATGTGTTATGGGCTTGATAACACTATGAGATACAATACGTATGTGTGTGTGTGTGTGTGTGTTTCTGTAACTGTATATAATTTTGTATTTATGTGTGTATGTATGTATTCAGTTTTATTTCATGATTTCTTGCCTATAAAGAAAGAGCCAGTTTCTAACCTAGATCCAAGCTTCCTTCAGTGGCATTTTAACATCACAAGGTATTTTTTATGCATGTTGTATATAGACAGATTTGTGTGGTTTGTTTCATGTACGTCTTCTCATGCATATACTTACATATCTAGACATGTTCATATCTGCTTGAATGATAAATTGGAAAATTTTACAGATTTTTACAATTCCACTGATGTAGTCTTCGAATCAGCTTTCTCTCTTCTGGTTTCAAGAAGCTCAATTTCTCAGGATTGGTATTTAGGCAGTATATTACATATCCCGGGGGTCCCAATAATTACAGGTATAAACCTGAACTTGTAATCTGGATACAGTAACTGCAGATTTCTCAATACTATGTATGTTTGCATGCATGTATGTATGTTTGCATGTATATATGTGTGCATGTGTGTGAGTGTATGTATGTATGTATGTATGTATGTCCATGTATGCGGGTGTGTATTTATGTACACACATGTAATAATAGTTGTTTCGTGATTTGCAGTATCAAATCAAGATACGTTTAAAACTATAATTATGTATCAGAGTTTATGAACAATTCTTCGTTGAACGTCCTACAGATGATGGTGACATGTCAGGAAAATTATCATTACATTGTGAACAACAACCGTTCATGAAACTCCATCTGTTTCCATAACTGACATTGTGTTTTTCCCTTTTTCTTTTCTAAATTCAACATTTAGTTCTTTGATTTCTACTCTTTGTCCTGAATCTAATGTCAAAGAACAAGCTACTTACACACACACACACACACACACACACACACACACACACACACACACACATGTACGTACGTACGCACACACGCGCACACACACACAAACGAACTCACATACACACACAGTTATATCTTTGATGTAAATACAGAAGCGAATCAGATATTTCCCTTAGAGGTACCTGGAGTTCGTCAATATCCTTCATACATTTTTGCATGGACAAAATACAAGCCTTTGATGAGACATTAAATGTAGCTGTATTTGTTAAATATCTGCATCTTTTCAATAAGACAAGCTAACTCCGAAATAATGAAACCGTTTATTTATTTAATTAACTAAATGCTCTTATCCAGATAGACGTATAGAATTAGTTTTACCAACTATAAGCAATTACACTTTGTTTTGATTGCTATGAGACTGTTAAGAAACGATTTTTGTTTTATTCATTTAGTCAAAATGTTAAACATTGGTGTTTTATTTGTTCACGAAGCTGCCTTTATTAGAAATAAGATAAACATAATTTTGCACCATGTAAAAATGATATAAAATGTTGCCACTCTTATTAAGCTTTTCCTGACACAAATATGTGCATACCACACTAATGCTAGTCTTCGATTTCTTATAATTTCTATGACTGGTAAGCTCTAGTGCCAGTCCTTAATACAACATTGCTTATCTTGTCCGTCAATTAGAGTGAATCAGAACAATACTTTCCAAGTAGAATAGATTCAATACATGCATTAATGTAACGAAGGCAGAAACACAAATCCATATGGCCTCGGTTTATATGAATTTTCAAGAGTTTGATAAATCCTTAGACTATTTTTGTGTTTGCTGTAAACTACCATAGGTAGATTTTAAATTTCTTTTCTTCCTGAAAGTTTTAACTTATTAAATATAACCTTTAGGTAAAACTTGATTTAGAAACGAAAGAAGACAAAGATTTTGAATCGAATTACTCGGAAATAAGCCGAACGACTTAAATGTCAGTAGCAATACGTTCTGCACGAAGTGGAAAGAAGTAGATCCTATACGATTGCTTTGTGATGTAAGAAGACTTTCCAGCTTCAAAAGTAATTTATAAAAGTTATAAATGAGAGTTTTCTCTTTTATGTTTGGCAAAAGGAATTTGTGACAATAAGAATGTCATTATAAGACTAACTTTCTCCTGCAGATAGTGTTTCGCCAAAGAGTGTCGATGTATCTCATGAAAGTACACACACACACACACACACACACACACACACACACACACACAC
>NC_068981.1:91139589-91140254 GCF_001194135.2 Octopus bimaculoides
TATGCAGTTAAAATATGCGTTTTACTCCATTCATTAAATTTATATATACTCAAGTACCCAAACTATCAAGGAGTTTCTACCTCATAAACAGGAGTTACACCACAGTTGTTTTCTGATCTTTGCTACCCTGGTATCTATTAACCAATTTATTTTGTTCGAGTTATTTATTAATTAGGAGAAAATAAATACATATAATAATATATATATATATATATGTTTTTGCGTGTGCGTTTGTGTGTTTGTATGTGTGTATGTGTGTGTGTGCGTGTATACTCGCGTATATATACTTATGTATGTACACGTATACATATATACATTCCATTAATTCTATTATGTTATATACGCCCTCACTGTACCACTTTTGTCCTTCCCTCGTACAGTTCTCTACTATTTGAAGTCTCATATCTACCTCACTTCCTTTTAAAGTTAGAACTAGTAACTTTTATAATCCAATACGTTAGATTTTCCTAGATACTTTAACAATGGAATGCTAGCGGATATTATAGTTTACTAAAGATTTCATTAACTCTTCGACTATAGAACAACCAATATATTTTTTGCTTTAGACACATTTCAGTTATTCAACGAAATGGTAACTACTAATATTCTTTCTTTATTTCTCTCTCTCTCTCTCTCTCTCTCTCTCTCTCTCTCTCTCTCTCTCT
>NC_068981.1:91142173-91147341 GCF_001194135.2 Octopus bimaculoides
TATACATACATGTATGTATGTATGTATGTATATGGAGAAGGTATATATATAAATATATATATATATATATATACCCTCTCTCACTGTAATAATAATAATAATAATAATAATAATGATATATATATATATATATATATATATATATACATATGTGAGCATATGTATATATATGTACATATGTGCGTACGTATACACACGCACACATATACACAACTCTGTGTTTTTATAATTGGTATACAAACGTGAAACTGTAGGAGCTGAAATATTTTGTCTCAGAAACTGTTCTCAAAGACGCTTGGGTATTAAAAACCCAGGGTTCTGGTCAGAACGCCTTTGAATCATCAGGGTGTCTACCTTCTATTTTAAGCCGTATATGCTTATACCTACCTACCTAGAAATCAGTAGACACATCATTTACTGATATCTGCGTAAGACATTCAGGTTAGTATTATATTAATATACGCATTGACAAAGACACAAAATAGCGGTGTGTATAACATAATGTGTATACAAACGTAAAACAACGATATTATATCACAGGAAAAGTTTTCGATGTGATGCGTGTTAAAAATACACAGACGTTCACTCAGAACGATACGAGTGAAGCTACATGAACAATTACTTTCTAGGTTTGCCAGCAAGATCCATTTGATGAGACTCTGTTGTGCTATGAATCATTGTATTATATATGTGACAATGATAAATGGAATAGCAAAGTAATATGTGTGTGCTAAGGATGAAGTTTAACCTAAGATACTATTTGACAATATTCTGGGAACACGTAATAGTGTAAAACCAACTTAACAAGAATATTTTTTGTCTATGACACCGTGGCGTATATTCTGGCGAATATCCTTTACTTTAGAATTGCTACTAGATGACAGTCATAAAATATCGGGAACGACTTGCACTTCACAGGAGGGAGCTCGAAACGTCTACCTTCTATTACTTAGGACATGTAATTTAGGTGATCTAATATCAGTATGGCTAAATGACAGAAACAATCTTAGAGAGTATTACAAAGACTAGATTCAGTCGCATTATCATGGCATGATATAAGAATACAGTAATAAACTCTATAATGTATTATCAATTGCTAATGAAGACAATATTTTTTCCATAATAGGGAATAAATTTCATGAGTATGGATCCCAACATAGCTACCCTTCTAAAATCAATAATTTAACAAAATAAAAGCCTGTCAAAAGATGTCAGCGAAATAAACTGAAACTCATGTCTGAACAAAATATATCCTACCATGCTCTATTAGTTCCGGCTTTTTGTAGTTCTAGGTAGTAGAGGCATTATGGTTAACTTCAAAGTTGAGGGTTTAACTAAATATCATTTGGATGTAAGGTGTTGGTTAAGAATTTTATTTAAGGGTTTATATTTAGGACTAGGCTTAAGGTTAGAATAACGGGTAAACCGAGAAAAGCGGAATGAATTTCTTTTTTTCTTTGTAGACTTTTAAATGTTTAAAACATCGGCATCTGAAACAAAAATAATAATTACAAAACAAAGCACAAAGAAAAACGAAACAAATATTGCGTTTTGTCTTTCAATTTGAAACTCTGCCACCATGTGTTTATTCAAAAATTCTGTTATAATTTCGTTAACTTATTTGTCTTCATTCCAGCAACGCCAAATGTTTCGATTATTAATGTATTAGTCTGGGGGACATAAATCATAAATTCATTTCATTATGTAATTAAAATATTTATGCATAACTTCTTCTTGTCCCTCTCGTCTTTGTTTATGTATTTATTACAACCAATCTTGCATATCGGATATATTTCTACTATTAACAATATACTACAATAGATTTTACATTAATTCAATTCACTAACGTTTATACAAATAGCAGCCAAGAAAAAAACTTATTGAGCGTATGGAATTCATTATATTCAGATTAGGTTTGTAGCGATGTTTTTGTGAACGACGTTTCTTGTTTTTATCACTATTAATGAATGTTCATAATTTTCATAAATGTTCACGTACTTATTGAAAGTTCATGGACGTAATTAGTTACTATTTGATTTGTCGTGTATCTGATAGGGTTTTTCTTTTATTTGATTTCTGGATTTATGCAAGAAAATTTTACTACATTTAGTGATAAAATTTCGGTCTGGCTGGGGCAACATATTCAAAGGCGTTAGTTATTTTAGTCTATAGCATAAAATATTAATCTCTTATGACAGAATAATTAAGTTCTTTATTGACATGAAGGCCTGCTATATTGTTCAATTGTTTTTCAACGATAATTGTGCGAAAGTAGGTATATAGACACATACAAACGCATATATACATACAAATAACTACAAATACATATAAATACATATAAGCGCATAAATATTTACAAACAGATATACTTACATACACAGATGCATGCATCCATGCATACATACATACATATATACATACATACATACATATTCAGATATACTACATAAAGAGAAGGCATCTGGCAGAGACCGAATGGTTAGGTGCTGACACATGAAGCTGATCTTCTATAGAAAAACTTTAATATTTATATTCAAAACAACTATGGAAGGCAGATTGACATACCGATTTGAATTGCTACAGCACAGACGAGTCATATATTTAAGAATAGCATCATCGATTTGTCAGAAAATTATAACTCCATTCCTTGTATGAACACTCAGTGCAAAGTTTACGCAAGCTGTCGCAAATACTGCGAAACCAAACAATATAGTAACTAATTAGGCAGGCGGAAAGGAGGGAATGTGAGGATGAGTTGAACAACTTTCGATAAACAAAGCTGTACTGTCTGAAGTAAGAAAGCACCACAGAATTCTTTTGACAGTATGGCGTTATTATACGGAAGTTTTCTAGCGTTTCTTCTCAATGTCAGGTGAACCAATTCTTCATTTGGGTTGAATAAAGGGTGGTGCTTTGGGAATATCTTTAAAGTATGGATCACGAGCTATAAACTACCTTCCTGGATCCGAATAGGAAGTCAGTAACCTTAAAGGCTAGCAAAGACTGTATCTTTGGCTATGATGTCAAGTGGGATAGAGTGACTGTTATCCTTCATTCGTTTTGAGCTGTTCTTGTAAACGTTCGTTTGTTAGAACTAGTGGGAAACTACAATGACATCGGAGGGGCACGTTAGGATTGTATGAAAGTATGAATAGAAGACGGGGTCTGAATGCGTCGCAAAAGTTGCTGACGTATTTCAAGTGACAAATACTGACCGGATTTCATAAATAACTGCTGAATATCTCCCTAATGGGTTAGCTGATAGGGATTGAGCAGAGTTTCTACAATTTCAGCTTGTTAACTACTAAGTACACTGCTTAGTGATTTGCTCAGTCAACCTTGATACTATCATAAGTAGGAACCTAATAAATGAATACTGAATGCGTCGCTTCTGGTACACATCGCGTTTAGCGATGACATTTAGCGACATACCACGTGCTAATGCTTCTTGTTTGCTGGTGTCACTTAACTTTGTGTGTCAGTCATGACAACGAGGTGTAATCATACACAGATGACATTATGTAATGACAGTACACAAAACCTAAATAATTTTATCGTATAACATTTTTACAGGAAGGTAGGTAAGATATCAGTTACAAACAATAAAATCTGTACCATCAAAAGAAGTGCCGGAATTTTGGAGTAAAATTTGGGCAAAAGAAAAATCACACAATAAAAAGGCCCCATGAAAAAGCATCAGCTGAATCGCTAGAACGATGGAAAAATACCGCTGCACGTTATTTGTTGCAGGTCTTTATATTTCGAGTTTAAATTCCGCTGAACACAACTATGTCTTTCAATTCTCTAGAAGGAATACAATTAAGTACGAGTCAGATACTGAGACTGATAGTATCTGTGATAATCTACTGGACATTGTTAACAGTGCATGACAGGTACTGGAAGGATATAAATTGGTGGTCGCCTGGAATGCTGGCATGAAAAGGAAAAGGCTCTTCGGAGTGGGTCATATCCAGGAAAGGGCAAACAATGTGTATTTTGTGAGTGAAGTGGACTCTATGCGAATATTAAGGTTTGTAATGGGAAAAGGCCAGTCTGAAAGATATCAGACAGAAAGGATTGTGCTCTTCAAGACATCGATTCAAATTCCAGCAACAACAGTATAGACAATGATGTTGGTCGTGTACTTGATGGAACTGTACCTAAGCGACTTTGTTCAGAACTGAAATGGTCAGAATTTTGATTTTCTGAGATAATTTACGGGTTTTATATCTTTATAGATAGTTAATTATCACCCTTGCGAGACATTAACAGCAGTAACTGGGATGGTATAAATGGCGGTCTCATGGAATGCGAGGGAAGGAATTTCTGCCATGAAATTCTGTGAGGTACAGAAATCAGACATTGATATGCGATGTTCATTGTGGTATCCCTTTATCTACAGATGATATTACATCTGTGGCAGTTTAGTAAGTCATTACACTTTGGCGGTTATCTGCTACTGGTGAAGTATGCATTCCAGTACGCACTGAATCCTTACCTTAAAAGTGCAGGCCTTGTACCTAAATTACTATTATTATTATTATTATTATTATTATTATTATTATTATTATTATTATTATTATTATTATTATTATTATTATTATTATTATTATTATTATTATTATTATTATTATTATTATTATTATTATTATTATTATTATTATTATTATTATTATTATTATTATTACTGTTAAGGTGGCGTGCTGACAGAATTGTTAGCACGCAGAGCAAAATGCTTAGCGATATTTCGTCTACGGCTACGTTCTGAGTTCAAATTTCACCGAAGTCAACTTTGCCTTTCGTCATTTCGAAGTCGAGAAATTAAGTAACAGTGAAACACTGGGGTCGATATAACCGACTAGTCCCTTTCCCTCAAATTTCAGGTCTTGTGCCTACAATAGAAAGGATTATTATTATTATTTTATGTTTGACTTTTGTTTTGCATTTGTACAAGTTGGATCCAAGTCTCACCCAGAGACCTCAAGAGACAACAAGTTAGAAGTTCATGTAGGTGTTATGCCTAGGGTACCATATATTTGGATTTGTACAGTTTTGTTCAAGTGAATGTTTAAGAAACCATAAGAAAATTATGTTTGCTTTAAAATTTGAGATCACATAGACAGTATTTTACGTAGGATATGGGCAGTTCCCATGAGCACTATCTTTTG
>NC_068981.1:91147412-91149760 GCF_001194135.2 Octopus bimaculoides
ATAAAAACTGCTCTGGGACCAGTATCATCATCATCATGTTTTCTATATTTGTAATTGGATATTCAGAATATATATGTATATTTCTGTCGTATTTAGAATGTGGGTAATGTGATGGAAATCAAATTTCATTTCAGAAAATGTTAGCTTTCGGATTAAAAAAAAAAAATTACCGTAGCTTTCGTTTAAAAAAAATATCTATCATATAAAGATTAATTTTAACTTTTGTTTTAAAGTAAATTATCTCATATATGAAAATTAACAGATTTCTGAAATCCTATTTTTCACTGCCTCATAAAACCATCTGTACAAAAGTAATATTTTACATCTTAAGGTTATCCTCAGTGCTCAGATAAAATGTTTCCTCTATTGTGAAATAAAATCTCATTTATATACAAATACACAAACATCAATTACAAATGCAAAAACGTAATAATCTACGTGTATATTTATATTCATTTATGTCTATTCATATACGTGCATACATATATATACAACCATGCTACAGTCATACTTATGTACACGAATATATGTATATATATATATATATATATATATATATATATATATATATATATATATATATACGTGTGTGTGTATGTGTATCTATGTGTGTTTGTCTGCATCATTAATAGATACCTATAATTGTATATGCGTCTATATGTATATACAAACCCACTCGCACACATATATACCCGTAAGCACACCGCACTTATGCAACAATATGTGTAAAAATATTTATATTCACACCATCGCAGTTGATAGAATCAAATATATATTCATCATATTCGCTTTCACCGATGTGTTAGAAACAATGAATAAATTTAACACAACCATTAATATCAAACCCGTTACAGACATTCCATTATAGCTAAAGCTTCCATGGGTACCAGACAATTATTCCTCAAATCCTTTCTATCGTAGCGATATTCTATGAACATAATATCGATAAGATCAATTTACTGTCAGAACACAAGATCTGCAGAAATATTTTCTCTCTCGTGCATTCTCTCGCGTGGTAAAATGCAAACAAATGCATGTTTATCATAGATTTCCAGCATTTAGCTTTTAATAAGACAGCCAACCAATCAACCAGACAAGTTATCACTGTGCCAGCAAGATTCTAATTTTAACCAACAGATATCAATCGCATTAAATTTATCCTAGGATTCAAGTATTTTAACAGGATTGGCTTTACTTACTTGACCCGGAAACATACAATTCATCTTAACATAATTTACATCTATTGCTCAAAACCTTTGTTATTCTTGCAAATGGTTGCTAATCTTATTTCATCCGGGACGTAAGCCACACAGGACAATGGCTGTTATTAGTTATGAGATCTTTCTCAATAAAGAATCTCTTCTTCGCAGGAGATATATTCCTCCACATGTTGTTTATAGCTTTTTTTTATCGTTAGACCTTTGTTCTTAGTAAGTCTGCTCATTACCATCGGCCTTCGCTTGGTTACTATCCTCATAAATGGATTGAGCAGCACTGCCATATGAAACTACTTCTTAGTTCAATATTAACTTGTCTCTTTGCTAAGGGCGACTATTATTAGATGTATGGAAGGCCTTAGAGAAAATATAAGACACGAACAACACTATGAATAACATACAGGGGCAAAACGACACCGTCGCCAGTTAACTAACCTCAGTATAAAAGTCGAAATTTTTGACCTCGTGTTATAGAGCTTCATCAATCTTAAACGTATGACATAATATTTCTAAACTGAGTGTATGCGAATTATTCACAAACTTTTATAAGCTGATATTGCAAAAGACTTAGCGAATCTACGTTTTGATACACAACACACGTGATCTTGACAATAAACGAAAGGTGAACTACCATTGACCAAATGTGATTATCATGCATCATAAATGCTAAGCTTGGTAATCAATTTAAAATTTTGTCTTAATCAGGCCCGTCTTTACAACCCAACCCAAACGCAACTGTATCCGTCTCAATCCTTCCCAAATTGATTTAGCTATCTAAGAATTCAGTACATCAAGTTTGGTCCCTTGTGCAGGCAAGTATATTTGGTTCCACGTACTGCTTTTATGGAGCAGATGTCAACATCATATTCGATTTCTTCTGGATTATTGTAAGTCCAAAAGCAGTATAGATATTGAAGGAAAGGTTTTGTTATTTTCTGAATGTTTCTAAGAATCTCTTCCGTATATTTCTACTTCGGGTGTCAAAGATATTCATCAGATCAGCGAAAGCTTAGTAAAGAGAGTGTTTCTGACTATGCATTTCTACAATTGACGCTAAAGATAATATCTGTGGTTCTTCTACAGGATCTAAATGCATGTGGAGGATCTAGGATAAAGATGAATCATATACAT
>NC_068981.1:91150112-91155121 GCF_001194135.2 Octopus bimaculoides
ACACACACACACACACACACACACACACACACACACACACACACACACACACACACACACACACACATATATATATAGAATATAGAATTTATGAGATTATGGTACCTGCAATCGATACAATTACACTCTGAGGAAAATTTTAACAACAGTTACAAACAACTGAATTACTACAGCTTTGCTTTCTGCTTGTGTCTCTGTGCTCTGAAATTAGTATTGCATCTCCCCAACCCTGATGAGGAAAAGTTATCCCTTTTGAACGTTGAGCATAAAATTCAGCTTTGGACTGCTTAATAGCAATTTTGATATCCCGATGTTAGAATTATTATTCAGTAACTAGGCGCTGTGGTAGGGCTTGTATAACGTTCTCGTCCATTGTCCGAAAGCTGTATTAAATGATTTATCTATTTCTTCAGAATATCTTCAGCGTTGTTGATTAAAATGTGTTTGTTTGGAACAGAGACAGCCAGATATCTCATGAATTGGTAAAGACAAAATATTCGTTTTAGCAAACTTTGCGTTGCTTTGGAGAATTTCTTATCAAAAGGCAGTTGAGTCTCTACGGATATATTCAAACGCCACGCTATTTTCGTTGTTCTTAGTTATCTTTGTAAAAATTGATTTACTGTCCTTCATAAATTCCTTTTTATCCAAAAGTTTCTTTTCAAGGTAAATTAGTATTGAACAACTGATGTAATTCATTACTGATGTCTAGAGGGTCCTGTATTTCTGACTTATTTTCGTCGATAACAGTCTTTTAGTTTGCTGTCCTGAAGACCATGTGACATTGGAAAAAGCATCTCTACCAACTTTACAAAATCATCCTTTCACCCATTTTAAATGATGGTGGAAGTACAAGCAGTATTCTAGTTTGAGAAACTATTACTAAACCCTACCCGTTATGAAAATCTCAATGATATTCCTTTCCACTTCACAAACGCTGAACATCGTGCACAGATATATGACAATAACAAACACAACTTAAGACACTTCACCCAACAAGGCTACCGGTTCTAAGAATATGACGTCTCTTATTCTCAAATAATGTTCCTATAAAACAATTATCCTCAGCAAGTATTTCAATTTATTTCTCAATAAAGCTATATTGGGATTTTGGATGTTACAATGTGTTCCATTTCATGATGCACAACATCTCTACTCAATCACTTCGAGTCTCTCCCTGTACTTAATGATCACCAATACGATTTTCGTAAAGGTATCTCTATTAGAGATCGACGTTTTTATGCCATTCTCCTGCGGGATCTGACTTTGGAAAAAAATGTGGGCGAAGCAGTGTTGTTACTTTCATAAAACTCAAAGCTTTCGACTGGATTTACAATGCAAACCTCCTTGAAAAAACTGTACCCCTATAGGTTTCCTATCGTCACGTCTCCTGGGTCAATGTCTTTTGGGTAGTTACATAATCGCATAGTGTGCTGATAGTGTTTCCTTTAATCTGTTAACTCACTCGTCTTTCGCGGTCGGACATCGTACTTAACACGTCTTCTCTAAAAACGATTTATTCGTTCTAATTTCCAATAATATCTACTCTTCTGCAGGTGATTCCACTCCTCGTTTCTTCCTACTGTTCCACACTCTTACATATACGGCCTGAGGGCCTAAAAAAAAAATACACCGACCTCATAAATAGAAACCTCGGAAATCTTGTCTTACAGTCTCAAACCTTCTTGACTAATTTAATAAAAGACAGTCAGTAGACATGCAACGAAACGTTATCGCATCCACTAACACCTAAACAATGGAACACTAACAGTAGCTCTAAATACTAGGATCCACTAATAAAGAGACTTTCATCGGCCGTAGGGACATTCTTAAGTCTCAAAGTTTATCATAAAGACTGGTATTCTTATTTTTGATCAGAAAGTATCTCAGCTGCCAACGATTAGTAACTCTCCAGAAGCTTAGTTGAGGTTCTCATTGGTATACATCTATCACTTCTGGACGTTTTTTCCACCAAGCACAAAAATATCTGCGACCAAATACCATGAATATCATGAAGTCACACATACACAAGTTCTAGTGTCCAGTACATTATTTTGCACGTTATTTTGTACATTATCACTAAACATATATGTCTAAAGTACTAAATGAAGTAAATAAGGTAAATAATATTTCGAATATTTCAGTTATAAATAAACGTATATATATGTAAAACAGCATGAAAGCTGTTCTGTGATTTTACTAAATACATGACTATTGTTCGGACATATTGCATTAAATATAAGCATTTCACAAGCATTTCTATCGAGTTATTTTTTAATTTTTATTGTTTTTCAGAAAGTCTCCGTCAAGTTATAATGAATAAAGAATGTTATAACTAGCAGTGTAATACAAATTGACGAAAAAGTAAATTAACTTTTAGTTTAGATAATAACACCAAAATAAGCAAAACTAAATATGTGGAACGTGAAAAGTCTTTAAAATGTGTGCGGAAGAGTAAAACAGTTTTTAACAAACGCTGTATTCCTGTTTTTTTTTTTTTGAGTGTCACTGAAACGTTAATTGAATATGAAGTTACTTTAAAACAGCCAAATGAAATACATTTGCCTTGTGTCACTAATTACCAGGAGTTATACGACCTATTGCTGTCTTATTTTACACAACGAATTTGTGACAATGCGAATACTGAGTAATAATTTATTTGCGACGTGTGCTACAGAGCAAGTGATGCGTTTTGAGGTACATGCTTGTGTAAATGATAACTTTGTTTCCTAATGTGAGTTGATTAGTGTCGAGAAAAGAGCAATTAAATATTTAAAATCTAATAAATTTAACTAACTTTGCCAAGATTAGTATTTTATTATGAGATTAAAATTTTAGGAATAAAGAAGTTCTCTGAGTGCAGGGCTAAATAACTATATCCTTATCTTTAAAGAAATACTAAACAAATTTCCGAACTCAATAGACATTTTGTTTGTTCAAATATTCATATGAAATCATATTAGTATATATATATATTATGAATCAGGCATGGATACGTGGTTAACACGCTAGCTTTGCATTTGCATGAGTTCACTCTGCAACACCTCCGTTAAGTATGTTCTATACTCCTGGGCTGATATAAGCACTGCGATAGAATTTTGTAGTCGGAGAGTGTCTAAAATTTTCTGCCTTTATACAGTGGGGGGAAATAAATATTCGTACATGTCAAAATTCTTTATTTATTTAATTTCTAATGAACATAAATGGGATATACCAATACTATATTTGCATACGCATGCATAAACTAAGAATATGCAAAAGAAACTAATAAATTATAGTAATTAATGTATGTATATGCAATTATAAATATTTAAGGGTGAAAAAAGTATTCGTACAGAACATAAATAACTGATAATTCTGATTTAATACTTCGCAGCATAACCATTATTTAGTTCCCCTTCAACCAATCACTTCTTGTAGTTCTTAATCAATGACTCGCATGTTTCTTTAGGAATTTTTACCCATTCTTCTTGACAAATTTTCTTCAAATCTGGAATGTACGTTGGGGCTCTTGAATGAATTTTAATTTTCAAATAACGCCACAAATTTTCAATGGGGTTCAAGTCAGGTGACTGGCTTGACCATTCTAATAATTTTATATTGTGATTGACAATCCATTTTTTGGTAGACTTCGCCGTGTGCTTAGGGTCGTTATCCTGTTGTAAAACCCACCCTTCACAAAGCTGGAGCTTTTCTACAGAGTCACATAAATTATTGTTCAAAATACTTTGGTACATCTCTGCATTCATTCTACCATCTATGACATGTAAATTGCAGTTCCATTTGCAGAGAAACACCCCCACACCATGATGTTGCTACCTCCAAACTTTACCATAGGAATTTTTTTTTCGGCGAATAGGCGGTACCATCTTTCCTCCAAATATGGTTACGCGAATTTCGTCCAAACAATTCAATTTTCGACTCGTCTCCATAGAACATTTTTCCAGAATGTATCAGATTTATCTTTATGTTCATAAACAAATTTTAAACGGACATCTCTATGCCTTTTAGTCGACAGCGGAGTTCCTTCTAGGAAAGCGTGACTTCAGTTCATTTCTGTGAAGTTCATTGCTGATTGTTCGTAGTGTAACACTAGTCCCTGAAGCTAACAAATCTTCTTGCAACTCGTTTCTGGTGATCATTCTTTCGATTCTTCGCTTCATTTTCCTTAAAGATCTAGCGGAAATCTTGCGTGGTGCACCGGATCTTATTCTATTTTCAACAGTTCTCGATTTCTTATATCTTTGAATAAATGAAGACATGATAGAAAATGGAATACAAAGGGTCTCTAATATTTTCCTGTAACTTTTACCTGTTCAATAATTAAGTTTTTCACTGAATTTGTGAGTTCTTTACTTTTCGCCATCATTACGACGCTACTTTATGTTGTCTCAGTGCTGAATGAAGAAGCTAGCGTTTTGACACTTAGAAATGACTACTGGTAAGATTATTGGAACAAACAAGAAAGTTATAGTAAAAAAAAAATAATAATAATTTTAACAGTATTTTGTGGCATAGCAACTCATAAATTTATTGTGTACGAATACTTTTTCATCCCTAAATATTTATAATTGTATATAAATTCATTAGTTACTATAATTTATTAGTTTCTTTTGCATATTCTTAGTTTATGCATGTGTATGCAATTCTAGTATTGGTATATCACATTTATGTTCATTAGAAATTAAATAAATAAAGAATTTTGACATGTACCAATATTTATTCCGCCCCCCACTATATGTAAAGAGAATGGAGAAAGTGAATCCAGTCTACATATATCTCCAAGGCAATCTGTTATGTAACTCGTAATATATAGTATATAAAATACACTGGTTAATAAACATTGTTGATCGAATATCATCCCAGTTTTGTCATCTATACAAGTTGTACACATGCTGGACGCTTACTAAATTCCTGCATCAAGATCTTTTCGGATCGCACTAGTTTTTCATTTATATATATCTATGTCTATCTATCTATCTATCTATCTATCTATCTATCTATCTATC
>NC_068981.1:91157631-91161153 GCF_001194135.2 Octopus bimaculoides
TACTTTCAAAAATGTGAGTGCTACAGAATTGTGTATTTGGAATAAATACATAAAGTTTCTTATAGAACAGAAATAAAAACCGCCATAGTCATCTTGAAAGAATATGCAGAATGAAAATTTACAATACAATATTGTTATACGATGAATCGAAAACAGAACTACATAATGCAAAAATAAAAAAAAACATTCCCATAACCTCACGGATATACGAACGGATAACCTGTTTAACAGTGATATTCGAAACGCTGGTAGCTATATTCTACATGTTGGCAATTCTTGGAAGATTAAAATGTCTTCTAAGGAGAAAAAATGCAATGAAGCAGGATTTATAGATGTAAAGAACAGCAATAGCAGTTGAGCGCTTACTGGACACAAAATGGAGAAAGCAACACTTTCGTGTAGTATGGATATTGATAGATTGATTAGAACATCCTTTGACAGTAAATCATGTCATGATGATATTGGACAAAATGTACATAAAGGAAGTACTTGAACGTATTAATATATTTTCGAATAAGAAGTTAGTAACCACGTCTACTGAGTGGAACAATGCAGTAGATATTTGCAAAAAGAAGTAAAGAAAAATATTAAAGAAAGAAAACCGAGAGACAAATATACACATGTTCATAGTTCTTCAAAATTGGACATGGAAGAAATCAGTTAATATGAAAATCCGACGACCGTTGAGACTCAGAAAAGAAAAGAAAAAAAAAACTACAAGAACAAATTTTTGCTGTATAATATCAATGCGTAGTCACATAGAAATAGTAGAATACAATAAAATAAGATGTTATCGTTAACAACAGATTATAAACTTGAGACAAAGGAAAGATCGACCACAATCATTTTAACTGTTCAGTATATGATAATCATGTAACTATAAAATATAATAATAAAGGAAACAAAACAAAAATTAAAATATATATTCTGATACACATCTCTATCGTATTGACAAAAATAGCTGAAAGAAGCGGAAACTATATACAAATATAAGGTATCAAAATAGAATTAAAGCAAATAAAAACAACCAAAATAAATATTGTATTGTATATCAAAAAGAATCCATTTGGATTCTCTTCCTGCTAGAAATATCGACAATATTGTTGTCCAGTTACATCATATCACACCGAAAAAGGTGGGATACATTAGATAATATAGTCAGGGATATAGTCTGACTGAAAATACTGGTTGTTCATGGCTTGAATGTCTTCCATATTCGATCAAGGAAGATTTAGTCTACATCAACAAAAACAACACCAACAATAATTTCATATTTTATGAGAGAAAGTGCCTAAAAGACAGATAAAATACCATACACAAATGGGTATACTATATCTTATAGTATACCAATTTGTATACTATAATACCTATTTGCCCTCAAAATACTGATAGTTACCGCATTCATTTTGCACAAAAAGTTTTTAATATATCCGTATATCTAAGCAACTATCTTCCATGTTTGTAATAAGAAACATTACAATTTGTAAAGAGACAAAACCCCAAAATCCGAATTAGACATAACACAAGCACAGTCGCATAATGTTCACATAGCGAACACAAAAGTTCACTTAGTGGTATATTAAAATATCCCCTCCAAACTTCTGAAAACTTTAATAATTCTTATGACACGATCAAAGCAAAAGCACAATTTTCTCCCTTGAAGGGAGTCTACTAATACAAAGCAATGGCCGTAACGCAGCTAAAATCTAAGTTTAAACTGGAACTAAAGAATGTCATGATAAAACGATGTCAAAGTCCCAATATTACGAATACAAGAATATGCTGAACAGAACAGAAATAGACAAAGAAAATGTTAAACCCTGGTTGACAAATTCGCGATTAAGAACAGAAATTGAAGGGCTCTTAATTGCGGCACAAGATCAAAGTTAACCTCCAAAGCAACCCATTCCTAGGATATGCGAATCACAATGATAAGAAGATCAAGGTTACTCAACCAGATTTTATTTTCAAGAGTCACTAAGAAAAAATGCTAACAAATTGACATCTCACTCCCAACATTTGTTAAGTATATCTATAAGACATAATACATAAATTTGTAAATATAAATTACCAGAATGTGAGACCAGATAACAGATACAGTTCCTATAACAATAAGTGTTTAAGGAATGATGAAAAACGTGTAGACAAAGACATAACCAGAACCCAAGGACATACGAATATATATATATATAAGACAGAATATAGCATTGCAAGGCACCTCACACATCTTAGAGCACTTTCAATACAGTGAAAATAAAAACACTAAAGAAAACCACAGTACATGCTCAAGACACACAAAGATGCGCACGGGACTGCAGTGGAGGCACTCAATATAAATATGATTGCTGAATGGTATTTAATGTTAATAATAATAATAATGATAATAATAATAATAATAATAATAATAATAATAATAATAATAATAATAATAATAATAATAATAATAATTTGTCAAAGATATAGTTGTCAAAGATCATGAAGGAAAAAAATGCTTGCTAATTGATGTATCAATACCAGCAGATGACAACGTTTTCCTAAAAGATATGGAGAAAGTTTCAGAATACAAAGACCTGAAATAGAGGTAACTCGAATGTGGAATCTAAAAACAGAAACAATTCCTATCATAGTAGGCGCATTAGGTATGATAAAGAGATATTCAGAAAAATACATAACAAAAACACCAGGACTTACAAATATATATAACATACAGAAAATTGCACTACTGGGTACTGCACACATCCTACGCAAAACACTTTCAATACAGTAACCATAAGAGCATCACAGCAAACCACAGCACATACCCAAGGCACACGGAGCTGCGCTCGGTAGTGAAGTGAAAGCACGTTATAAAAATAAAACTACTGAACAATATTATTAATAATAATAATATCTGAGATTTGTAATGCTAATAGCATACTTCGTACAATTGAGTTCACATTTAGGATGCAGTGTTTACTTTATTTTGACAGTAAATCCAACTTTAAGTTTCAAACAGTAAAATCTACATATGTCTTCCACTACTTTTCATCTTAAATAAATTGTTCTCCTACTTCAGTCTCTGCTTTAGCTTCGTGACGTGGAATGTACTTATGCCGGAGCCGATCCGCTTCATTTACCATTATTTCCCATTTCTACATGCACATTACACAGCAGTATGTATAAAACTACATTGTTAGCTAGTTTTCTGAATATGGAAATTATAAACGCCAAAGAATCGAATGCTTATCTACAATCTGTCAGTTCAGCATTTCAGCCGATTATCTTACTCTAATATATTTCCATCATGTACATAACATAACATCTGTCTTTTTATATTTTCATATACGCAAAAAAGTGATAAGGTAAATGCAATGATGCGAATTAGAAAGTTGGTATAGACTTTGTCATTTCATTTGTGATCGGCAATCCCTTACTTATGAAGTTGTTGATGCCTTATTTCTATTGCAGAATGCATTCCCTTTGTTACGCCCGCACACCCACTTATATATACATTTGTACTGCGCATATATATATATATATATA
>NC_068981.1:91165318-91169847 GCF_001194135.2 Octopus bimaculoides
CTAAGTGTGTTTTCTCTTTCTTCCTTTCTCTCTGTATATGCGGATGTGTGTGATGTGTGAGTATGTAAGCCAAGCCTATATATTTATCTGTGTTTGTGCGTGAATATATGTATATGTGTGTGTGCGTCAGTATATATAAAGTCAGTATGTATGAAGTCAATATGTGTAAAATGTAAATATTTTCTATATTAGATGCTTCAAGTTTATGGAAAGAATTCTAGATAACTGCAACTCTAGGGAGAAAAATCTGAGTATAGTGATTAGGATGGAGGTTGGAAAGTCTGGAGAAAAGTATGAGTATAGTCCTGGATGGTGGCTGGAAACAACTTTAGTGATGATAGGACACTCTTATGAAACGAAAGTACTTACGTGTAAGTGGAACTGGACCCAAATCTTTAATACAGAGGCTGAAACGTCTCTGCAAGTGACTTCATATTATTCAACATAGTGGACGCATCACCAATCCAGATGTAGGAGTAATACCCCATTAAAAGTTTTTCAACGAAGTTCATTCGTTAGGTGGGATCCTCAGTTAAAGTGAGGAGTAGAAGTTGAAACGATGATGAGTGATGTAGTTGCGTGCTACTTATTTTCCAAGCGGGCGAGGTGAAGTGAAATGTGTTGCATAGTTATTGAAAGAAACTAAAGTTGCATGACATTATTCGAAGTTTTTCCGCGGTCTTTGTATATGAAGTCAGCGTTCACTTGGTAGAAAACGTCAAGGTTACGAGAATTGATGCATGAATGAGGAATATTAGTTTAAAATAATACACTTAAGATTAAGTGGCATTGAAAGCGACTGTACGTAAATGGTTAATATAAAAGAGAATACTGTGGATCCTGGGCCATATCAGTCTTTTAGAGTGTGGAGCAGGGGGAGCACCATCAGCAAAGACTGCGATCTGAAAAATAGATAGTGATATAAGAGTTTAAAGACTGATAGGGCACATAGATAGATACTTTTGAGAGGATACTTGTCTGTGTCGCACGAAAGCTTTGCGCATGTAACTAATGATACAATATTTATTTAGGGTAAAAATCTACTTGTTAGTGACATATGTCACCAACAAAAATACTTTCACCAAAGCCGGCAGAGAGTAAAGGTTCTCGGAAATGTTGTTAATGGCTGTCTGTACTACAGTCACAATATTACGAGTGCTGGAAGTTGACAGAGTGAAAGGGGACTATACATCTAGAGAACTGAACACAGTGTTGCAAAATCAAGTTAAATTATGTTACACTTGCTGTACTTCAGTAACCGGTAACTTTGGAGAACATCCTGCAACGAAGATACGACGACGTTTCCTTTTCGTCTACAAAGTGCAAACAAGACTCATACAGGGTGGTATCAAAAGGTTCTGGGACTAGTTATGTTTAATAGAAAATAACTTATTTACCTAAGTTTTAGCATCATCTCCTTCGATATGGTTACCTTGCACAGATGCTCATGCATCTGGGAATATGATGTTTCGAAACACGTGTATCTTACAACCCATATAGCAATCTATTCATTGACAAAGATTAACTTATAAACACCTTATAATCTGCTCTTATGCCTCTCTTCCGTTCTCCGATTCTTTCAATTATAATGGATTTTGTTCTAAATTAGAGAAATACACACAAAGACTCCCCAGTGCACTGTCTATCCAACGCTAGGCATCACTGTGTCAAAGGTAACAAAAAAAAAAAAAAACTCATCCTTTCAACATACATATGCAATAATTTGGTCTCTACTTTCACGTGAGCAGCAACAGACAGATGATACAGATTCGACAAGAACAAGACCCGATTCGACAAGAACAAGTGACCGTATTAAGTATATATATATATATATATATATATATAATTAAATTAAAACAGTAGGGTAAAAAATTGGATATTAATATTAATATCAATTTAATATCAGGGAACAAGGGCATTAAAAGAACCTAGTGGCCTCCTTTACACACTCACTCACACACACACACACACACACACACACACACACACACACACACACACACACATATATATATATATATAAACGTACCCTTAATTTAGGGGTTCGGCAAAAGAGACCGATAGAATGAGAAGTAGGCTTCCAGAGAATAAACCCTGAAGTGATTTCTTCGACTAACAGCCCCAAAAGGCGGTGCTTCAGCATGGGCAGTGTCAAATGACGGAAACATGTAAACCAATGAAAAAATATGTATGTTTGTATGTATGTATGTATGTATGTGAGTGAGTGTATGTATGAGTGTGTGTGTGTGTGAGAGTGCGAGAGCGTGTATGTGTGTGAGTGCGAGAGCGTGTATGTGTGTAAAACCATGTGTTCACATTATTTAAATACGAGGATAGGCACCATAGTTCGAATTTAGTCATTGGCATAAGCTACGTTCACAGAAAAGAAAAACACCATTTTTTCTGAAAGCTCAAATTTTATTTAGTTTATTCTTCTCTTATTAACATTCTATATAGTAGTAAGAAAGGTTGTGTCGCCATGAAGACCCTCTTGCAAGGGCTTGGTATTGAGTTCGATCTTACTGTACCGCTTCGAGAAGAACTGGAAAATCGTTAAAAACATCATATCTTTCCCTATATATGTATATTTTTAGAGTTATAATGTGTCTATTTTCATGAATTTCACATATAAAATTAAATTTATGCAGGAATTATTAATAACAGCAGTAGAGATAAATACGCGAAATTATAACGAGTCCATGTATTGTTGTAAAGTTTAACAAGTTTCTGATAAAGAAGAAGTGTAATTCAATGTTAGACCGTAATATTAATTCATATTAGTGGCATAAACTTATAAACAAATTATACATAAACTGCAGAGCGCTGTCAGCAAGGAAAGAGAATGTTATTGGTTACATATATGTTGATGTTGCAATAAATTTCAACCAGATTCTGTCGAAACCCCGCTATAACATCATAAAACTCTAACATATTCTACGTGTAAATCTCTACATATAATAACGCTTGGAGAGGAGATAATTTAAAACTATACAATATTTAATGTATAAGGTACATATATTAAATATGAGGAAATATCCACAATAGATAGAAGTTCAAATATGACAAGAGAGAATGCAGTTTATAGAGGTAGTCAGGTTAGGCTGCATGAATGCAGAGTAAATTTCAGAATGATCAACACTACACAACTATACAAACGTATATAAAAACATTCAAAATCATGTAAATATCATACAAGCATATGAAGTCAACTTCCATAGAAGATGGCATGTTTTAATTATATTCATGTAGGTGGTTTTCGCACCGAAGTTCAAAACGAATTTCCCTTTTATATAGAAGAAAGGTTGCGTAACCCTAATGTTGTCTCTAAAGCACGGGGAGAAGAGCTTATGGATGAAAAGTTTTAGTATTGATTTCATAATTTGACATCCATCTAAACAAAGAAAGGTATTTTGTGGATAAATTCCAGTTACTGTTTTCAGTATCACAGGGATTTCACAATCATTCAAATTCCACAAGAAAACGCTTGGAGGAAGAAATTCATCATTAACTAATAGTTGCACAAGTGTTCTAGAATTGTTTTCTTCACACAAATAAAAAAATTAATAAAATATTTAATGAATCAATTAAAACAGTAATATAGTTATTGTACTTTTAATAATTTCGAACAAATCCTAACTGTTGTTACACAAAGAAGGAATGTAATTGAAATTTTGAAGAATGTTTGTAATTTGCCTTCAAGTGTATCAACAAAAGATATTACCTTTAGAAGAAAACATAGCAAATAACTATTGGAACTTATTATCTTATGAAAGATAATGATAAAAAATAGTATACCATATAAGTTACGTTTCATTTATTTTTATTATATTATTCATGTAAAACTTGTTGACGCCTAGAAATATTTTGTAACTATTTTAAAGGTATTTTTTGAAAGTGATAAATTTTTGGTTTTCTTGAGTGTAAACGGAATTTATTAACTGCTTAGTCAGCAGATCATGCCCATAGTTTCATGTAATGAATCTCTTCTTAGCTATCCGTTAGAGTGTTTCCCCAGTTATTTATCTTGTATTGTGTCTCAGCTGTATGCACTATATGAGGTATGATGTTTATACTTTGTTATTAAAAGTACAAAATCGAAAATTCCAGAACAATTCTGCTGGCCATCATTAACGAGGAGAAGTATGTCAACTAGTCGCTTCTAAAATAGGAAATACTTCAGTTGTAAATACATTAAAAATGGGTAATATGAAGTAAACGTTTACTATTTACGTAGCTGTAGAATAGACCACTTAAAATCGAATATGCCTATAAGCAGCATCTTTCCGTTCCAATATAAGTGGTCACGTATAAAGTATAAGCTGTTACTAGCAAAATGAGGTTAGAGAAGTGATTCTCAGATATTTACTCCCACTCTACATCCCATTTCGATTCCCTTCCGCGCTCTCTAAAGGTCATGTTACTCCATTATGAAAATTAGTATATATGCACAGATACATACACATATATACATACAATCACACAGACATGACCTTATATATATATATATATATATATATATATATATATAT